>NW_025535146.1:50000-118251 GCF_020615455.1 Coregonus clupeaformis | reverse complement strand
TACTTAAAACAGACATGCTAATCACATTACGCACGTTAGCTCAACCGTCCCGCCTATACTGGGACACCAATCCCGTGAGAGCTTAATCTATGTCTGGGAAACTGGCCCTTAATGAGCAAGTAACCCAGAACCAAGTCGTGGGGTCAATACAAAGTGCATTTGACTGCTTGGCATATTGTTTACCCAGTGACTTATGTGAACTGATGTACATGTAGTCTAATCCTGTTCATATTGTTTACCCAGTAATTTATGTGAAATAATGTACATGTAGTCTAATCCTGTTCATATTGTTTACCCAGTAATTTATGTGAAACAATGTACATGTAGTCTAATCCTTTTCTGTCTGTGTTGTGTCCTTCATGTGATTGAATCAAGTTATGTTCTTTACATGCTTACTGAAGAAAGCAACATAGAGGTTGAGAATGAACGAAATACACTCCAGGCTGTAGTGATGCTGACATGCAATCAATGACCATCCAGTAAGAATCTTTGTGGACTCCATTTAATCACATCAGTTACATTCCATGTTGCACAATCACACATAATAATGAGGAAGGTACAAGGGCATGATCCTTAGAGATCTTTTTGGTGCTATTCGGCAATATGATAATAGGTGGATGACAGCCTCATTTGTAATGGAGGGGAGAGAGAGAGAGAGAGAGAGAGAGAGAGAGAGAGAGAGAGAGAGAGAGAGAGAGAGAGAGAGAGAGAGAGAGAGAGAGAGAGAGAGAGAGAGAGAGAGAGAGAGAGAGAGAGAGAGAGAGAAATAGGTTGATGAGGTCAGTGCTATCACTGTCTATTGGTTTTTGTGTGTATGCAAACAACAGAGCATATCCCGTATGCTGCAAAAACACCTACAGTTGAAGTCGGAAGTTTACAAACACTTAGGTTGGAGTCATTAAAACTTGTTTTTCAACCACTCCACAAATTTGTTGTTAACAAACTATAGTTTTGGCAAGTCGGTTAGGACATCTACTTTATGCATGACACAAGTAATTTTTCCAACAATTGTTTACAGACAGATTATTTCACTTATAATTCACTGTATCACAATTCCACTGGGACAGAAGTTTACATACACTAAGTTGACTGTGCCTTTAAACAGCTTGGAAAATTCCAGAAAATGATGTCATGGCTTTAGAAGCTTCTGATAGGCTAATTTACATCATTTGAGTCAATTGCAGGTATACCTGTGGATGTATTTCAAGGCCTACCTTCAAACTCAGTGCCTCTTTGCTTGACATCATGGGAAAATCTAAAGAAATCAGCCAGACCTCTGAAAAAAAAATTGTAGACCTCCACAAGTCTGCTTCATCCTTGGGAGCAATTTCCAAACGCATGAAGGTACTACGTTCATCTGTACAAACAATAGTATGCAAGTATAAACACCATGGGACGACGCAGCCATCATACCGCTCAGGAAGGAGATGCGTTCTGTCTCCTAGAGATGAACGTACTTTGGTGCGACAAGGGCAAATCAATCCCAGAACAACAGCAAAGAACCTGGATGCTGGAGGAAACAGGTACAAAATTATCTATATCCACAGTAAAACGAGTCATATATCAACATAACCTGAAAGGCCAATCAGCAAGGAAGAAGACACTGCTCCAAAACCGCCATAAAAAATCCAGACTACGGTTTGCAACTGCACATGGGGACAAAGATCTTACTTTTTGGAGAAATGTCCTCTGGTCTGATGAAACAAAAATAGAACTGTTTGGCCATAATGACCATTGTTATGTTTGGAGGAAAAAGGGGGAGCATGCAAGCTGAAGAACACCATCCCAACCGAGAAGCATGGGGGTGGCAGCATCATGCTGTGGGGGTGCTTTGCTGCAGGAGGGACTGGTGCACTTCACAAAATAGATGGCATCACGAGGAAGGTAAATTATGTGGATATATTGAAGCAGCATCTCAAGACATCAGTCAGGAAGTTAAAGCTTGGTCGCAAATGGGTCTTCCAAATGGACAATGACCCCAAACATACTTCCAAAGTTGTGGCAAAATGGCTTAAGGACAACAAAGTCAAGGTATTGGAGTGGCCATCACAAAGCCCTGACCTCAATCCTATAGAAAATGTGTGGGCAGAACTGAAAAGGCGTGTGCGAGCAAGGAGGCCTAAAAACCTGACTCAGTTACACCAGCTCTGTCAGGAGGAATGGGCCAAAATTCACCCAACTTAGTGTGGGAAGCTTGTGGAAGGCTACCCGAAATGTTTGACCCAAGTTAAACAATTTAAAGGCAATGCTACCAAATACTAATTGAGGGTATGTAAACTTCTGACCCACTGGGAATGTGATGAAAGAAATTAAAAGCTGAAATAAATCATTCTCTCTACTCATATTCGGACATTTCACATTCTTAAAATAAAGTGGTGATCCTAACTGACCTAAGACAGGAAACTTCATCTGAAATAACAAAGGCGTTTCCTGGAAACAACAAAGGCGTCTGACTTGCTGTCGGTGCATATGTACCGCCCCTGACTTTACTTGTCGACTTCCGTCTACAGTCAGCTACTTTCGGCTTACCACATAAAAAACGCGCCCAGTCACTAAGGTCAGTTTTTTTTGGCATAGAAGAATTAAGTCACTGCCTACCTCATTACTTTACCCTATTGAATAAAATACCAAATAGTATCTAGCAAGATGGAAATCACAGAGGTTATTTTTAATGAGTGCATTTCGCAAGTGGCTAGTTTTAATCAACTACCTTAAAGGGCAACTCCGCCACTTTTCTTCCTCATGTTCATTATCTCCAGCACCATACCAGTGTCTACATATGTGAAAACAGCGTGTTTCTATGATCTGTGGTTAAAGTGATAAGAAGAAAGGTCCTAAAAATAAGAGTGTTTGTGACATCACAGGGTAGGATTAAAAGTACGATAAACGGTGATTTTCAAAACCTGCAATGACTTCCTAGCCAGAGCAAAGGTATTGTCTTGCCCCCACAACACTGTCCGAATCTCATAGTGTTGAAAATCACTGTTTTTAAACGTTTTTTTTTTACTTTTGATGATGTCATCGAGTAGAACTTCATATTTTTTCAGCAAAACGTACAAATGAGCCATTTTCACATATATAGACACTTTGTATTGTGAAAGAGATAATGAAACTAAGTTTGAGAAGTGGTGGAATTGCCCTTTAACTAAAACCTCTGCAAAGGTTTTGCATGCAAAACTTGGTTTTGAATTGCAACGTTCTGGCATGTATGGCTCGTGATCTCATCATGTAGGATATACCCTCACTGTATCTGCAAGCTGTTGGTTATTGTAATTAATTATAGGTCATATTTCATCGAAATCTGGAAACACTGGACAGTTACTTTATAACCCACCAAACTCCACATCATCTTTGGGCAAGTGCTGGCTCAGCTGTCTGCTGCATCTTCATGGTAAAATGGCTTAGCTTAGCAGTACCACTTCCCCGATACGGCTAATTTCTGGCTCGAACACGGGACCTCTGCTTTGCTAACACACAAGTCACACGCCCTCCTTGACAACGTTCCAATGGTTTGGGCCACCCAAAAAAGAAGGTACCGATTGGATGGCTCCAGCCACAACATTTCAAGCTAGCTGTGGAGGGAGTTTATGGTACGTTCTTAACTCCGTTACAATAGCATCACTGCTAAAAGGTCAGCTCCACTGTCAAGTTCCAGGAAAGCTTTCCCAACACTCATTGATTTTGCTATTATTACTACACCAAACAGACTGTGGCCAGTAAAAGAGGAAATGGTCATTTGAGTGCCTGAAAGAACAGTCTCATATGACAAAAACTTCAACGGACCGGATCCAAGAGAAATCAGATTATTTCATGAGTTGGATGATCGCTTCGTGCAACTACTCTAAATGTAGACTATTCAAAGTTTGCAAAAACATGTAGATCGGTCTGCAAAGACAGACCGGTAGATTTCAGTGAACTAATTTCCACTGAAACTTCAAATCAAATCAAATCCAATTTTGTTTGCCACATGCGCCGAATACAACAGTGAAATGCTTACTTACAAGCCCTTAACCAACAATGCAATTTTAAGAAAAAAGTGTTAAGTAAAAAATGATAAGTAAAAATATAAATAACAAATCATTAAAGAGCAGCAGTAAAATAAAAATATCAGTAGGGAGGCTATATACAGGGGGTACCGTACAGAGTCAATGTGCGGGGCACCGGTTAGTCGAGTAATTGAGGTAATATGTACATGTGGGTAGAGTTAAAGTGACTATGCATAGATAATAAACAGAGTAGCAGCAGCGTAAAAGAGGGGGTGGGGTGGGGTGGGTTGGACAGTGCAAATAGTCCGGTAGCCATGATTAGCTGTTCAGAGTCAAAAAATAAAAAAATTATATGCCATTTAGCAGACGCTTTTATTCAAAGCGACTTACAGTCATGTGTGCATACATTTTTACGTGTGGGTGGTCCCGGGGTCTTACGGCTTGGGGTAGAAGCTGTTAAGAAGCCTTTTGGACCTAGACTTGGCGCTCTGGTACCGCTTGTCGTGCGATAGCAGAGAGAACAGTCTATGACTAGGGTGGCTGAAGTCTTTGACAATGTTTAGGGCCTTCCTCTGACACCGCCTGGTATAGAGGTCCTGGATGGCAGGAAGCTTGGCCCCTGTGATGTACTGGGCCGTACGCACTACCCTCTGTAGTGCCTTGCGGTCGGAGGCCCGAACAGTTGCCATACCAGGCGGTGATGCAACCAGTCAGGATGCTCTCGATTTTGCAGCTGTAGAACTTGTTGAGGATCTGAGGACCCATGCCAAATCTTTTCAGTCTCCTGAGGGGGAATAGGCTTTGTCGTGAGGGAGAGGTTGTTATCCTGGCACCACACGGCCAGGTCTCTGACCTCCTCCCTATAGGCTGTCTCATCGTTGTGGGTGATGTTGTGTCGTCTGCAAACTTAATGATGGTGTTGGAGTCTTGCCTGGCCATGCAGTCATGGGTGAACAAGGAGTACAGGAGGGGACTGAGCACGCACCCCTGCGGGGCCCCACGTGTTGAGGATCAGCGTGACAGATGTGTTGTTACCTACCCTTACCACCTGGGGGCAGCCCGTCAGGAAGTCCAGGATCCAGTTGCAGAGGCAGGAGTTAAGTCCCAGGGTCCTTAGCTTAATGATGAGCTTTGAGGGCACTATGGTGTTGAATGTTGAGCTTTAGTCAATGAATAGCATTCTCACGTAGGTGTTCCTCTTGTCCAGGTGGCAAAGGGCAGTGTGGAGTGCAATAGAGATTGCGTCATCTGTGGATCTGATGGGGCGGTATGCAAATTGGAGTGGGTTTAGGGTTTCTGGGATAATGGTGTTGATGTGAGCCATGACCAGCCTTTCGAAGCACTTCATGGCTACAGACGTGAGTGCTACTGGTCGGTAGTCATTTAGGCAGGTTATCTTAGTGTTCTTGGGCTCAGGGACTATGGTGGTCTGCTTGAAACATATTGGTATTACAGACTCAGCCAGGGACATGTTGAAAATGTCAGTGAAGACACTTGCCAGTTGGTCAGCGCATGCTCGGATGACACAACCTGGTAGTCCGTCTGGCCCTGTGGCCTTGTGAATGTTGACCTGCTTAAAATTCTTACTCACATCGGCTACGGAGAGCGTGATCACATAGTCATCCGGAACAGCTGATGCTCTCATGCATGCTTCAGCGTTGCTTGCCCTCGAGCTGAGCATAGACGTGATTTAGGGTCAGTCTGGTAGGCTCGTGTCACTGGGCAGCTCGCGGCTGTGCTTCCCTTTTTAGCTAAACTTGAGGTTTAGCTGAGTAAGCAGCTGATTTGTCTGTGTGTCATCCCAGTGCTTGGGGAAACAGGAAGGTGTTGTGTTGACTAATCAAACATGTCATTTAACACTAAGATCCTGATGAAAAGTGGGAGGATGCATTTGTCCTGAAGTGGTGGTCTGACTTTTTTGGTTTAAAAACTGTGGAAAGCAACCAAGAAGTTATTGAGATTTCAAAATATATTTGAACAGACAGGAAAATGAACCACTGAAAGGTGACTTTCGAGCAGTGTGGCTCAGCACTGCTTTCAAAGATCTGCCATTTCCGTGTGTTTGAGGCAAAATCTTGCAGGTCACATCTTGATATGTACTCTGCTGTTTTTAAGAACGTAACCGTTTTCGGATTACATTTGTTTAATGTAATCTGGGCTGATTAAAATTACATAATCCCTGTTACATTTAATCTGTTACTATAAAACCCTAGTGTGAGAACATATTGTGAGAGATCCCAGTGTTTCCTCATTCCTCAAAATGCATATATCTCTCACACTGGACTGGACTCTCTGTCACGCCCTGGCTCTGGGGACACTTGTATGTTGAGCGTGTGAGTTTCCTTTGTGTATTCTAGTTGTTGTGTTTCTAGGTTGGCCAAAGTGGTTCTCAATAAGAGGCAACTAGTGTCAGCTGTTGCTGGTTGTCTCTGATTGGGAACCATATTTATTCAGTCTGTTTGCCACAGTGGGGTGTGGGATATTGTTCCGTGTACACAGTGTGGTTTGTGTGTAACGATCCCGGCTGTCTGAGTCGGGGTCTGGTCGTAGTCTCCAGTTTCCCGAGGGTTCGGGAACGCTCCGGGGAGCGCTCTGGTTGCCGCACCTGATTCCTGTTAGCAATCTGCACACCTGGGCCTAATCAGCACCTTTCTTAGGCTCTGGCCCAACATCCAGTTCCTGCCGGATCGTTAGCCATGAACAGTAGGTGTACTGTGGATCAGTTTAAGAGTATCTTGCGTGAGTTTTGTTATTTTGTACTTTGTTGAGTTTTGTGTTCTTACCTCCGTTTTTGTTCCACCTGCAGTCACACGTCCGGAACCTTCACTCCACCTCTGCCTGATGGTCGGCGGCTGCCGAGCCATCACTGGACCCAGACTGCACCCCCAACTACTCAACCACGCCGCCCGCTCTGTCCCTGGATTATACTGCACCTTTTTGTCGTATCCAATAAACCCTCACCTTCGTTCAACTCTCCTTGTCCTGGTCTGCTTTTGGGTTCTGGCTGAGGGAACTGTGACAGAACGATCCGGCCAATTTGAACCCAGCGGACCTGGACTCTGTTCGCCATGCCATTACCCAGCAGGAGAAGATGTTGGGCCATCATAGCATGGTACTACAGGAGATCGCGTTGTCAGTTCGGAACCTTTCTACCGGCCTGACGGAGGTCCAGAACCAACGCCAGTGTCCGGTGGAGGACTCACTACCGGTTTCACCCATCTCGCCTGCCGCTTCTGAAGTTGTGTCCCTCCGTGAGCCCAAGGTGCCGACACCGGATAAATATGAGGGGGAGCTGGGAAGATGCCGTTCCTTCCTTATGCAGTGTGGATTAGTGTTCGATCTACAGCCCTACTCTTATGCCACTGACAAGGCTAGGATAGCCTTTTTGATTGAGTTGCTGCGTGGTCGAGCGCTGGAGTGGGCTTCAGCCGTTTGGGAACGACAGGATCCCTGCATGGCTTCATACCAGGGGTTCACGGCCGAGATGAGAAGCTCTTCGACCATTCCGTCCGAGGAGGACGCAGCTAGGCGTCTGTTTTCTCTTCACCAAGGAACTTCGCAGCGTGGCCGACTTCGTGATCGAGTTCAAGACGTTGGCTGTGGAGAGTGGGTGGAACGAGAGTCTTTGCAAGCGGCCTTTACCAGGGCCTGTCGGAGCAGCTCAAGGATGAGTTGATCTCCTATCCGAGCCTAGTGACCTGGACAGCTTGGTAGCCTTGTCTATTCGGGTGGATAATCCGAGTCCGAGAGCCGAAGGAGGGAGAAGCAATGGGGTCCGTCCAATCGATCAGCTTCTCAGTTCCCAGTCGGATCGGGTGGTGGACCAGAACACGTCGATCATTCTCCACCACTAAGGATTAGTAGAGAGGACCTCTCCCGATTCTGAACCCATGCAAGTGGGGCGGCACGGGTTAACCAAGGAGGAGCGTCAACCTAGACGTAAGACCAACTGCTGCCTCTACTGTGGTCGCTCGGGACATTACATCTCCACTTGTTCCCGGCGGTCGTCAAACTGCCCCGGCTCGCTAAAGTTGGGAGGACTTTTAGCGAGCCAGTTTCAACCTCTCAGTACCTCTGTCAGACCCGCTTCCCGGCTACCCTTGTGAACAGGAATCAGAGCTTAGCGCTTACGCTTTATCGATTCAGGTGCCGATGGAAGCTTTCTTGATGCCGAGTTGGTGGAACAGCTGGGGCTTTCCAAGGAGCAATTGCCGGAAGCCATTGAAGCGACCACTCTGAACGGCAGTAGTCAGGCACGGATCACGATGAGGACTGAACCGGTTAAGATGCGGTTGTCGGGGAATCATTCGGAGATGATTTCATTTTTCATTCTGCCGTCTTCCCATGTTCCTCTGGTCCTTGGATACCCCTGGCTGAAGGGAACACAATCCCACGTTCGATTGGGCGACGGGCAAGGTAACGAGTTGGAGCCTTGATTGTCATGCTAACTGTCTCAAGACTGCCTGCCCCCATTCGGTTCCCAGTCAGGTGATTGAGGCTAAACCCCCAGATTTGTCCCTGGTTCCCGAGACATATCACGATTTGGGGGAAGTTTTCAGTAAGCAGAAGGCTCTGTCACTTCCTCCCCACCGACCATATGATTGTGCCATCAACCTGGTTCCTGGAGCTGTCTACCCCAAGGGAAGGTTATACAGTATCTCCCGACCTGAACGTGAGGCGTTGGAGACCTACATCAAGGAGTCCCTAGCTGCTGGTCTCGTTCGTCCCTCGTCATCACCCCCTGGGGGTCAGGATTCTTCTTTGTGGGAAAGAAGGATGGCTCTCTTCGACCGTGTATTGATTATCGGGGGTTGAATGACATCACGGTCAAGAACAAGTATCCCCTGCCCTTGATGAGTTCTGCCTTCGACTCCTTACAGGGTGCTACGGTGTTCACCAAGTTAGACCTACGCTGCGTATCACCTGGTCCGGATCAGAGAGGGGGACGAGTGGTTGACGAGTTTCAATACACCGATGGGGCACTTCGAGTATCAGGTGATGCCGTTTGGACTGACCAATGCTCCAGCGGTATTCCAGAGTATGGTGAACGACGTCCTGAGAGATATGATCGGTCTCTTCGTGTTTGTTTACCTGGATGACATTCTGATCTTCTCGAAGGAACCTTCCGACCCACGTCCAGCATGTCCGGCAGGTTCTGCAGCGATTATTGGAGAATCGCCTGTTCGTGAAGGCCGAGAAGTGCGAGTTTCACGCCCACACGACATCCTTTCTCGGGTACATCATCTCCAGGGGTGAGATTAGGATGGACCAGGAGAAGGTTAGAGCGGTTCTGGAATGGGCCCAGCCCGGTACGAGATTGCAGCTCCAGAGATTTTTGGGGTTTGCGAATTTCTACCGCAGATTCATCCGGGATTACAGCCGTGTGGCCGCTCCATTAACTGCCTTGACTTCCAGCATCAGGACCTTCAAGTGGAGTCCGGAGGCGGATCGAGCGTTTCTGGATTTGAAGAGGCGATTCACCAACGCACCGATTCTCTCTCAACCGGACACGGCCCGTCAGTTCGTCGTTGAAGTGGACGCGTCTGATGTGGGAGTTGGCGCCATCCTGTCGCAGCGATGCTCCACGGACAGTAAACTCCATCCCTGCGCCTACTACTCTCGTCGCCTTTCGCCTGCGGGAGGAATTACGATGTGGGTAACCGGGAGCTTCTCGCGGTGAAACTTGCCTTGGAGGAGTGGCGCCACTGGTTGGAGGGGCGGAGCAACCCGTTTATTGTCTGGACTGACCACAAGAATCTTGCTTACGTGCAATCGGCTAAACGTCTCAACTCCCGTCAGGCCAGGTGGCGTTGTTTTTCGGACGATTCAAGTTTGCCCTGGCGTTCCGACCTGGATCTAAGAACGGCAAGGCGGACGCCTTGTCCCGGATGTTCTCCAAGACGGAGGAGAGTGGGTCCAAGACCGAGACTATTCTCCCCCGGCACTGCGTCGTGGGAGCAGTGATGTGGAAGATTGAGGAGGAGGTGCTGGCGGCCCTTCGGACTCAGCCCGGTCCGTAACGGTCCACCCGGTCGGTTGTTTGTGCCTGAGTCGGTTCGTCCTGCTGTCCTCAAATGGTCCCACGCCAGCAAGATGGCTTGTCACCCCGGCGTGGCTCGGACGATGGCGTTTCTTCGCAGACGTTTTTGGTGGCCTGCCATGGCCGAGGATACTCGGGGTTTTGTTGCTGCCTGTCCAGTGTGTGCGCAGAATAAGAGTACCAATCGGCCCAGCTCTGGACTACTTCATCCCCTTCCTATTCCCCGGCGTCCATGGTCGCATCTGGCCCTGGACTTCGTCACGGGGTTGCCCGCTTCTGAGGGGAACACGGTCGTTCTGACTATCGTGGACAGATTCAGCAAGTTCGCCCACTTTGTGCCTATTGCCAAGCTTCCCTCTGCCTCTGAGACGTCCGAGATCCTGGTTAGGGAGGTTTTCAGGGTCCACGGGTTGCCCAGTGATATCGTTTCCGACCGTGGCCCTCAGTTTACCTCTGCTGTCTGGAAGTCCTTCTGTTTGGCCATTGGAGCTACAGTCAGTCTCACATCTGGTTTTCACCCCCAATCCAATGGTCAGGCGGAGAGAGCCAACCAGAAGATGGAATCCACGCTACGCTGTCTGGTCTCTTCCAACCCCACCTCCTGGGCCTCTCAGTTGCCTTGGGTTGAGTATGCCCACAATACTCTCCCTACATCGGCCACTGGGATGTCTCCCCTTCCAGTGCCTGTATGGCTACCAACCTCCCCTGTTCCCTTCTCAGGAGAAGGAGCTCTCAGTGCCTTCTGTTCAGGCCCATATTCGGCGTTGCCACCGGACCTGGCATCGGGCCAGAAAGGCACTCCTTAGAGGTTCGGACCGGTATCAGCTCCAGGCGAATCGTCGCCGGATCCCCGCTCCCACCTATACCATCGGAGATAGGGTTTGGTTGGCCACACGGGATCTTCCGTTACGGACTGAGTCTAGGAAGTTGTTACCGAAGTTTATTGGTCCGTTTGTGGTGGAGAAGGTGATCAATCCAGTGGCCGTGCGACTCAAACTACCGAGGACGCTCAGAGTCCATCCCACTTTTCATGTCTCCTGCCTCAAGCCTGTCTTCCTCAGTCCTCTGTTGCCTCCTCCGCCTCCTCCTCCTCCTCCTCGGATGATCGGAGGTGGTCCGGCCTACACGGTACGTCGCATTATGGATGCCAGACGGCGGGGCCGGGGTTTCCAGTATCTCGTGGACTGGGAGGGGTATGGTCCGGAGGAGAGGAGTTGGGTTCCGCGGCGACAGGTCCTAGATGCGGATCTCATCAGGGACTTTACCGCCTCCATCCTGGCGCTCCGGGAGTCCGCCCGGTGGCGTTCGTCGGAGGGGGGTACTGTAACGATCCCGGCTGTCTGAGTCGGGGTCTGGTCGTAGTCTCCAGTTTCCCGAGGTTCGGGGAACGCTCCCGGGAGCGCTCTGGTTGCCGCACCTGATTCCTGTTAGCAATCTGCACACCTGGGCCTAATCAGCACCTTTCTTAGGCTCTGGCCCAACATCCAGTTCCTGCCGGATCGTTAGCCATGAACAGTAGGTGTACTGTGGATCAGTTTAAGAGTATCTTGCGTGAGTTTTGTTATTTTGTACTTTGTTGAGTTTTGTGTTCTTACCTCCGTTTTTGTTCCACCTGCAGTCACACGTCCGGAACCTTCACTCCACCTCTGCCTGATGGTCGGCGGCTGCCGAGCCATCACTGGACCCAGACTGCACCCCCAACTACTCAACCACGCCGCCCGCTCTGTCCCTGGATTATACTGCACCTTTTTGTCGTATCCAATAAACCCTCACCTTCGTTCAACTCTCCTTGTCCTGGTCTGCTTTTGGGTTCTGGCTGAGGGAACTGTGACATTGTGTTAGACCAAGGACGTCACGTTATTGTTTGTTGTTTTTGTTCCTGTTATCATTCAAATTAAATAAATATGTTCACCTTCCACGCTGCGCCTTGGTCCTCTGTACCCGACGATCGTGACAGAAGATCCCACCAAAACTGGACCAAGCAGCGTGTCCAGGAGCCATCGCCAGGGGAATCTCTAGCGGATCTCCTTATTTAAGATACATGCTTAAATAAGGAATATAGACATGTAGTACATGCTGTTTTTTAAATGAATGCATGTGTTCTTTCACAGAGGCTCTCAAACAGTGTGCATTACATTAGTTTTTTAAGAAGGGGCCTAAGCCACGCAGCCAATAGAATGATAGAATGAGAGGCTTCATATAGAAAAAAAGCATTCATGACATTTTGGAGTGGACATTGTGTGACAGCTGGACGTTGAAAAAGAAGGGTGGTGCAGAACTGAAAAAAGTTAGGAATGTACGCATGTTTTTTCATTTGTGTGTATGTATACAGTGGGGAGAACAAGTATTTGATACACTGCCGATTTTGCAGGTTTTCCTACTTACAAAGCATGTAGAGGTCTGTAATTTTTATCATAGGTACACTTCAACTGTGAGAGACGGAATCTAAAACAAAAATCCAGAAAATCACATTGTATGATTTTTAAGTAATTAATTTGCATTTTATTGCATGACATAAGTATTTGATCACCTACCAACCAGTAAGAATTCCGGCTCTCACAGACCTGTTAGTTTTTCTTTAAGAAGCCCTCCTGTTCTCCACTCATTACCTGTATTAACTACTCCTGTTTGAACTCGTTACCCGTACAAAAGACACCTGTCCACACACTCAATCAAACAGACTCCAACCTCTCCACAATGGCCAAGACCAGAGAGCTGTGTAAGGACATCAGGGATAAAATTGTAAACCTGCACAAGGCTGGGATGGGCTACAGGACAATAGGCAAGCAGCTTGGTGAGAAGGCAACAACTGTTGGCGCAATTATTAGAAAATGGAAGAAGTTCAAGATGACGGTCAATCACCCTCGGTCTGGGGCTCCATGCAAGATCTCACCTCATGGGGCTTCAATGATCATGAGGAAGGTGAGGGATCAGCCCAGAACTACATGGCAGGACCTGGTCAATGACCTGAAGAGAGCTGGGACTACAGTCTCAAAGAAAACCATTAGTAACACACTACGCCGTCATGGATTAAAATCCTGCAGCGCACGCAGGGTCCCACTGCTCAAGCCAGCGCATGTCCAGGCCCATCTGAAGTTTGCCAATGACCATCTGGATGATCCAGAGGAGGAATGGGAGAAGGTCATGTGGTCTGATGAGACAAAAATAGAGCTTTTTTGGTCTAAACTCCACTCGCCGTGTTTGGAGCAAGAAGAAGGATGAGTACAACCCCAAGAACACCATCCCAACCATGAAGCATGGAGGTGGAAACATCCTTCCTTGGGGATGCTTTTCTGCAAAGGGGACAGGACGACTGCACCGTATTGAGGGGAGGATGGATGGGGCCATGTATCGCAAGATCTTGGCCAACAACCTCCTTCCATCAGTAAGAGCATTGAAGATGGGTCGTGGCTGGGTCTTCCAGCATGACAACGACCCGAAACACACAGCCAGGGCAACTAAGGAGTGGCTCCGTAGAAGCATCTCAAGGTCCTGGAGTGGCCTAGCCAGTCTCCAGACCTGAACCCAATAGAAAATCTTTGGAGGGAGCTGAAAGTCCGTATTGCCCAGCGACAGCCCCGAAACCTGAAGGATCTGGAGAAGGTCTGTATGGAGGAGTGGGCCAAAATCCCTGCTGCAGTGTGTGCAAACCTGGTCAAGACCTACAGGAAATGTATGATCTCTGTAATTGCAAACAAAGGTTTCTGTACCAAATATTAAGTTCTGCTTTTCTGATGTATCAAATACTTATGTCATGCAATAAAATGCAAATTAATTACTTAAAAATCATACAATGTGATTTTCTGGATTTTTGTTTTAGATTCCGTCTCTCACAGTTGAAGTGTACCTATGATAAAAATTACAGACCTCTACATGCTTTGTAAGTAGGAAAACCTGCAAAATCGGCAGTGTATCAAATACTTGTTCTCCCCACTGTATAAGAGATCTCTAAGCCAGAGAGAGACAGTTGTTACATGGGGCAAGCTCGTCTTTGTTATGCAATAAAGTATAATTCTTGAATTCACAAGCTCCGGTGTCTTGAGAGATATTTTTGAGTTGATTATCTATTAGTCAAATATTTCTACAACAGTTCCTGCTCCCCGCACCAAGCCTATGGTGCGCGTCGCCAGCCCGGCCCGGCCTGTTCCTGCTCCCCCGCACCAAGCCTATGGTGCGCCCGTCAGCCCGGTCCGGCCTGTTCCTGCTCCCCCGCACCAAGCCTGTGGTGCGCGTCGCCAGCCCGGCCCGGCCTGTTCCTGCTCCCCGCACCAAGTCTGTGGTGCGCCAGTCAGCCGGCTCGGCCCGTTCCTGCTCTCTAAGCCAGAGAGAGACAGTTGTTCCATGGGGCAAGCTCGGGCTTTGTTATGCAATAAAGTCTAATTCTTGAATTCACAAGCTCCGGTGTCTTGAAAGATATTTTTGAGTTGATTATCTATTAGTCAAATATTTCTACAACATATTGGCGAGCTTGTCCAGGAGTGGAAAAATAGGGATCAGAGACGGTGTACATCTGCAGTTGTGAAACGGATTGGACGGACCATACAAACAAAAGCGGCCCCTTTTAAGAGGTAAGCCAAGTTCTTACTTAAATAGTATAACGTTTGTGTGGTTCGATCCGGGGCTCGGCAACATCTGCAGAAATACCTAGTAGGTCTCTCCAAATATAAGAACCAGAAAATTAGACACTGGGAGCTTTTGAATTTAAAATACATGCTAAATGATGAAAAGCCTCGAGGGTTGCAATAAGTAGAAAATAGTATAAATAGGTCTGCCTGGGTTGGTGTAGGTCAGTCATTGTGGTTGAGTGGGGTGGGTTATCTGTCTCGTTTGAGTTGATCATTTGGTCAGTATGAATGCATCTGTTTGACTAAACCGACGGTTTGATGCGTCTTGTACTCGTCAATGACACTCGGTTGTTTGTCTGAACCGTTTCTTCAAAACATTTGATTCAATTGTTCATCCTGCTACTAATTCTGTTTAATCCATTGTGATTTGATAGATTGTGGTCAGGTTGGATGATTAATCTGTCTCATTCGGGTTGCTGAGTTGGACAGTCTGATTGATCTGTTTGATTCGACTGCTCAACTCGAATGCGTTCAATCGTCGGGGTCACTCGGTTGCTCATCTGATGCGTCTGTTCGATTCGGTCGATTCATTTGATTCATTTTGCTGATCGCTCTGTCTGGGTCATTTCGACACGGGCGGCTGTCCAGCTGGTTGAGCGATCAGACAATAACATGTTAAGTCCTCGAATACCGCTATAAACGTGTAGCGAAAGTGTATCGTTTATAGGCTGCTTAGGTAGGCAGAAATCCTGTGTAATACCGCTCCTTTTTTCTGTGTTGAGGAAGTGTAACAGAAAAAAATAGGGCAGAATTTACAGGTCGCTTAGGAAAGCGAAGTAGAAGTCCAGGTGTGTAGAGGAAGTGTAACACCTGGGCTAAATAAATATAAATCCTGTGGATACCGCTTTGGAGAGCTAAACTTAGCACTCCAGAGGTCTGAACGGGCAGGTAGGGCATCATCCTGTGTTGTGGTGATGCCAAAATTAGGTAGGGTCGATCAGGTAAAAAAAGTTAGGTCATCCGGCGTAGGTGACACCATAAATTGGAGTAACACCGGTCATCCTGAGTAGGTGAACGGGTTAAATAGTCACAAGGGCTTAAACATTTTGATAGTGTTAAAAAGAGTAGGTCTGCTCATCTTGTGTGAGTGAGTGGTTTTGCTTTGGCAGCTGTGAGTCATTCAACTGTCTGATTCATTTGGGCACAAGTGGCTGCTCATCTATATGAATGAGAATAATAAGAAATCCTGCAGATAACAGCTCATTTTCTGTGTTGAGGAGAGAAGCTGTGTTTGAGGTCGTTTGAAGTGTCGGTGGTTGGTGGGGAAAGGTTGGCGCACCTTCTCTGGACCGTTACTTAAGTGTAACCTGGTAAGAGGGACGCACCCGGTCTCACACCAAGAGTGAAAAGAGTGAAAGAGTGAGAGTGCAAGTGAGTGTGAAAATCTCTGTCCTTGGTGGGGAAAGGTTGGCGCACCTTCTCTGGACCGTTACTTAAGTGTAACCTGGTAAGAGGACGACCCGGTCTCACACCAAGAGTGAAAGAGTGAAAGAGTGAGAGTGCAAGTGAGTGTGAAAATCTCTGTCCTTGGTGGGGAAAGGTTGGCGCACCTTGTCTGGACCGTTACTTAAGTGTAACCTGGTAAGAGGGACGCACCCGGTCTCACACCAAGAGTGAAAGAGTGAAAGAGTGAGAGTGCAAGTGAGTGTGAAAATCTCTGTCCTTGGTGGGGAAAGGTTGGCGCACCTTCTCTGGACCGTTACTTAAGTGTAACCTGGTAAGAGGGACGCACCCGGTCTCACACCAAGAGTGAAAGAGTGAAAGAGTGAGAGTGCAAGTGAGTGTGAAAATCTCTGTCCTTGGTGGGGAAAGGTTGGCGCACCTTCTCTGGACCGTTACTTAAGTGTAACCTGGTAAGAGGGACGCACCCGATCTCACACCAAGAGTGAAAGAGTGAAAGAGTGAGAGTGCAAGTGAGTGTGAAAATCTCTGTCCTTGGTGGGGAAAGGTTGGCGCACCTTCTCTGGACCGTTACTTAAGTGTAACCTGGTAAGAGGACGCACCCGGTCTCACACCAAGAGTGAAAGAGTGAAAGAGTGAGAGTGCAAGTGAGTGTGAAAATCTCTATCCTTGGTGGGGAAAGGTTGGCGCACCTTCTCTGGACCGTTACTTAAGTGTAACCTGGTAAGAGGGACGCACCCGTTCTCACACCAAGAGTGAAAGAGTGAAAGAGTGAGAGTGCAAGTGAGTGTGAAAATCTCTGTCCTTGGTGGGGAAAGGTTGGCGCACCTTCTCTGGACCGTTACTTAAGTGTAACCTGGTAAGAGGGACGCACCCGGTCTCACACCAAGAGTGAAAGAGTGAAAGAGTGAGAGAGTGAGAGTGCAAGTGAGTGTGAAAATCTCTGTCCTTGGTGGGGAAAGGTTGGCGCACCTTCTCTGGACCGTTACTTAAGTGTAACCTGGTAAGAGGGACGCACCCGGTCTCACACCAAGAGTGAAAGAGTGAAAGAGTGAGAGTGCAAGTGAGTGTGAAAATCTCTGTCCTTGTTGGGGAAAGGTTGGCGCACCTTCTCTGGACCCTTACTTAAGTGTAACCTGGTATGAGGGACGCACCCGGTCTCACACCAAGAGTGAAAGAGTGAGAGTGCAAGTGAGTGTGAAAATCTCTGTCCTTGGAAGGGAAAGATTTATGAGGTGTCCACACAAAAGAAAAGTGGACATCAGGATAAATCATTTTATTATTACATAAGGAATATAGCTGAGTGATTTAAAGCTAAGATAAAAACACGATTAAGGGAAAGATTTATGAGGTGTCCACACAAAAGAAAAGTGGACATCAGGAAATATTATTATGATATAAGGAGACTGTCAAATGCCCATTAATAATAAATAAGTTCTAACCAAACAATAATCAAAGAAGCACAAATAGTCTAACAATAAAAGCAAATACTAATATAAGAATAAATAAATAGGAGGAATACTAAATTAGATTAAAAGGCCATAAATATGAATAAAACGGCGGTAGAAATACTGAGTGCCAGGTATCCCCTTAGGCAAGTAAGAAATAGCGAAAACATCTGAAAAATGGGAGAAACGCACCAGGAAAATGGGCACCAAATGGCCAGAAGGAGGAACATTTGATGTCTCGGGTGTGTGAGGAAATAGAAACACTGATAAAGAACCATAAAGCAAAAGACACAGGAAAGAAGAGAAGCGTCAAAAAGAAAGAGAAAAAGAAGTACTCAACATGTTCAAAATGGAAGGAGAAGGATTGCTAAAGAACATGCGAGAAGCCAGAAACATGTTGAGAAAAGATGATGAGAAAACAAACAAAAGAAAGCAGATTGGTCTGTGGGACCCCCACCACATGTTGGTGGGACAATATCCCCAGGTGTCCGGAGTAGTATCAATAAAAGGAGAAATAGAAATGGAAGAAGAAAGACCTTTGTTTACATCCTCCCAAAGGATGGAAAAAGACTCAAAGGAAACAGAAGGAATCAAGCGAAGGGTAGAAATTAAGCCAAATAGATTGGACTGCTATGGAGAGCTGAGGGAAGCATTGGGAAGAATGAAAATGACGAAGAGAGATGATGGAGAACTCTCAGATGGAGAAATGGCAGATATTGAAGCAACAAACGAACAAATAGAGAGAGAGAAATTGACAGGATGAGGCGAATGTTGAGAGAAAAGGAAGAAAAAAAGAGGGAGCAAAGTGAGGTAAGACAGCATACAGGCAGAGAGCTAGAGGGGGAAGAAGGAGCATCAGCTGAGATATGGGGAGATTGCAATCAAGGCGTAAGGGAAGAAAGATTGCGCAATAGGAGAACATTGAGAAGACCTGAAAAATATAAGGGACAATATCCAATTCTGATAAAGGTACCCAGGCTCACTATGTTCCATGGGGGATCACAGGACCTGGAAGGGATTGGTTGCCCGTCTGCCAGATTTGCATGATGGGGCGGGAAAATGGATTAGGATTTTTGAGGAACAGACCATGGGGAAACTGCTGGCTGTGGGGGATCTGAAGGCACTGTTGGCAAGGGTGGTTGGAAAGGCAAAGATGGAGGATATACTGGGGAACAGTGACCTGAGTAGAGAAGTGAGTGACCCACAAGGAGATGGGATGGACTTTGATTCACACCGCCCAAAGTCTGGAAAGCACTAAGACTGGAATACCCGGCGAGAATTGACCCCAAGTCACTGAAAGGGGGGGACACTGGGAGAAACTGAGAATCCAGCTGCCTATCTACATGAACAGATGAAACGATGGAGACTGGAAACGGAACGAGATCCAGAAGGGGACCCACTGATGACAACTCTATTCGAAACTCCATAATAGAGGCAATGCCCCAATCAGTAAGAAGCAGGCTGGAGGATGTGGTGGACTAACCTCAAAGACACACAAAAGAATTATGTGACCGTGTGATACATGCAGTAGAAAAACACAGAAAGGATGAACAGAGACTTATGGAGCAGGGGAGAGACATTCAGAGGAAACTGACTCAACTCCAATTGGAAGAACTGACAAACAGAGGGAAGAAGAAAATCCAGGCCCCAGTAACAGCACCTGCGAATGAAACAGGAATGATGGCTGCAGTTACTCCAGGAGGGCCATGTCTGCCTCCCCGCGCCACAGGCCCAAGTACAACCCACAGTACCAGTAGTGAATGTGTATGCACAACAACCCCGGCAATGGAATAATAACAATAAACAACAAAAATTTCAGCAAAATAATCCAAAAGGAGGAAATCAGGGCCCACAAGGGCAACCTGGAATTTGCTGGGGATGCCAGCAGCAAGGGCATATCAGACGAAACTGCCCCACAAACCCCTGGCAACAACAGGGGAACAAAAACCAAAATAATTGGAAGCAACCTGGCGGCTGGCAACAAAATCAGCAACAAATCCAAGGTCCTGTGAATCCATGGGCTGGGCCTAATCAGGGGTACTAGGGGTGCCCAGAGAATCCTACCGGGAGGGTCAGTTTACAGTACTAACTACACAAGCTGATCAAGAACCTATGCTGCAGGTTCATATAGAGAACAGTGGCACACCTATGATGGTTGATACTGGAGCCACTTACACTTGTGTAAGTCCAAATTATGCCTCTCACCTCCCCATGTCTGGCAAATATGCAAAAACTATAGGATTCTCGGGACAAACGCAGTTAATTCCAATGACAGCTCCAGTTCGTCTGACAGCGGATGACAAATCCGCAACCCTCCCTATACTTGTATCAGAACACACCCCTGTCAATCTATTGGGAAGAGATGCCCTATGCAAAATGGGTATACAAATTCGATGTTCCTCTGAAGGAGTAATTATAGAGAGGGCAGGGTTAAACTTACAAAAGGTAATGAAACAGGATACAGCAAATGTCTATTGTTTAGGGGATATTGAGACAGAAGTAGATAGAGTAGTAAAGAAATGGGGTAGGTTTATTCAGGCTCAGTTACCAGAAGCGGAAAGAGGAAAGTCAGAATTTCACTGCACCATGCAATATGATCCCTATCGTGATGATCTTTTAGAGCAACTGTGGTTGTTAAATACAAATGGGAAATCAGTACATATAATGTCTCAGTACATAATTATAGGAAAACAAGGAGCAGCAATGGAGGTGACGGACATGGATGGCTCAGACTTTGTGGCAAAATGGTATAATGTTTCTGAAGCTGCCCCACACATTACCTTGCTGGTGAACAAGGGAATGGAGGCTAAGGATTTGGGCACCATGATGATGCGAGCAAAAACAATTCAATGGAACAAAACAGAAAATCCTCTGATTTATCACTCGAAAGATAAAGCCTTAATCAAGATACACCATACTACAATAATGACTGGGGACCCCAGGGCAGTGGAAGTTACATCCCAACAGCTAACACAGCTAGGGGAAGTAACAGAATTTGAGGACAAGCTAAAACAGGAAATGGAGAAAAACATACCTCAGGAGGTATGGTCACAACATGATACAGATGTTGGATTGGTAAAATCGGCAAGTCCTGTGTTTGTCAAAACAAAGCCACATGTTAAGCCCACTTGGAGGGCTCAATACTATATGAAACCTGAAGCAGAAGAGGGCATCAGTGGCACAATTGAAGGACTGATAAAAGCAGGAGTACTATTAGAAACACAAAGTTGTTGTAACACACCCTTTGTTGCCGGTCCTTAAAGCAGATGGGAAAACGTGGAGGCTGGTACATGATTTAAGGGCCATAAATGAAATAGTACAAGATTGGCCTGCTGATGTTCCAAACCCTCATACGCTACTCACCAATGTTCCCCCAGAAGCAAAGTACTTCACAGTGATTGACCTATGTGGAGCATTTTTAGTATGCCCTGGCAGAAGAATGCAGACACTTGTTTGCATTTACCTACAAAGGTAAACAACTTACATATACTCGATCTCCACAGGGATTTAAGCATTCTCCTCATGTGCTCAATCGGGTGTTAAGAGTAGATCTAGAAGATCTAATACTTGAAGGAACATTGATCCAGTACGTGGATGACCTGTTGATCTGCGCTCCCTCCTTAGAACAATGCCATGCTGATTCTATTAAGGTTTTAAAGCGACTGGCAGAAGGAGGACACAAGGTGTCAAAAAAGAAACTTCAGTATTGCCAATCTCAAGTTGAATATCTAGGAAGAACAATTGCACATGGAACAAAGGCAATAGCACCAGGACAATTGGAAGGAATCAGCAAGGCACCACTACCTCAAACAGTTGCTCAGATAATGACGTTCTTAGGGATGACTGGATTCAGCTCAGACTGGATAGAGGAGTATGCAGTTAAATCTGCTCCTCTGCGAGAAATCATCAAAGAAGCAGGACAACTAGACCTTAGAGCAAGCCTGGAATGGAACAGTGATGCATTGACTGCGTTCGAAACAATAAAGAAGGAAATACAGTCAGCTCCGGCTCTATCAGCCCCAGATTACACAAAACCATTCTTGTTGTATGTGGCAAATAGATGTGATAGGTATGCAACAGCGGTACGTATTATAGTTCTAAACTAGATTCTGTTGCCCAGGGATATCCACCCTGTTATCAAGGTCTAGCTGCATTACAATATGCATAAGACAAAGCGTCCACAATTACTATGGGATACCCGGTAATAATATATACACACCATAAAATAGTGGAACTAATAGAACAAGGGAAGTTTGTCCTTACCAATGCTAGAACTTTGGAATACTTGACTCTCTTGACCTATCCAGATGTTTCCATTAAACGATGCAGTACAGTAAACCCAGCTGAAAGAATCCCCTTAGAGTTTGAGGGGCAAGCACATGACTGTGTAGCAGATTCATTGACATTTACTCAACTAAGGCCAGACTTAGAGTCAACCCCGTTGTCCAGCCTAGGGGAAGAGTGCATAGAAGAGTATTTTGTTGATGGATCCTGTTATAAAGATAATGTGGGAAATCATGCAGGCTAGTGCAGTAGTGCAAAAACAAGGAGAACGTTTCAAAGAGGTGATAGCAGAGTACTGTCCACAGCCATGCTCAGCCCAGTTGGCTGAACTAAAGCACTCACTGCAGCTTGCATCCTAGAAAACGAAAAACTGTTAATATCTATACTGATTCAGCATATGCACATGGGGTGTGTCATCTATTTGGGGCAGTCTGGAAGCAGCGAGGGTTCAAGAAAAGCGATGGTACACCCATACAACACCACGAGCAGATTGTGGAATTAATGATGGCGTTAATGTATCCCACTAAATTGGCGATAGTGAAATGTCAGGCGCATAGAAAAGGAAAAGGATTTATAACTAAAGGAAACAATGCAGGTGATGAAGCTGCAAGAAAGGCATCTAGATGCACTGTTCCAGTGTTAACAGCACCAATGGTCATTATTGAATCCATGCCACAGCCAGACGATATAATAAGGATGCAGGAAAGAGCAGGACCTTATGAACAGACTATGTGGCACCAAAGAGGGGCCACCAAAGATGTGAAGGGATTATGGAGGTCTCATGAAGGAACCATAGTAGCACCCATTGTGTTGCTCAGCTTACTGATAACTTACGCGCATGGTTTTGACCATTGCGCAAGGGGGGAAATAGTAAGGAAAATTAAAAAACAAGGATACTGGTCTCCATACCTACAGGCAACAATAGATGAGGCATTAGCAAGATGTGAGGTGTGTGCACAAAACAATGTAAGGAAAGGAATAACAACGCCTATAGGGCACATACCGGTTCCTGAAGGACCATTTCGACATTTAGTCATGGGACTATGTAGATATGATAAAAAAGGTGAATGGCAAAAGGTACATGCTAGTAATCATAGATAGATTCAGTAGATGGGTAGAAGCGGTACCCTCAGTAGATCTAGGATCAGGAACAGTAATCAAATTTCTAACTAGGAGAAGTAATACCCAGATTCGAATACCAACAGAAATCAGTTCAGACAATGGATCAGCGTTTATTCAGAAAACAGTGAAGCAAGTATTACAGCAGCTAAGGATTAAGCAAAGATTAGGTGTGTGTATTGGCCGCAATCTCAGGGGATGGTTGAGAGAATTAATGGCACCCTCAAGGCTAAACTGAATAAAATCTGTGCTAGTGCAAAGCTCAATTGGGTGGATGCACTACCACTAGCATTGATGAGTTACTCGCATGCAAACTAACAGAAATACGCATCTAACCCCGCATGAAATGCTTCCGGGTCGACCCATGCCAGTGCCAGGTCTAAGAGGGCCCTACAAAGGACCCTCATTGGAACAATTAGAGATGGAACTTAAAGCATATGTAAGACAACTAACTGCTATACATAAAGTGATCTATCTCCAGGAAAAAGGGCGAGAACGGAACCTGGACCAGAGGAGCCAGGGCCAGTGATTCCAGGAGATCAAGTCTACATCCGAGTGTTTCTAGGAAGTGGAACGAGCCCAGGAGAGAAGGACCATATACGGTGATCCGAACGCGCCCACAGCAGTACAGGTGGAAGGAAGCACGACGTGGTACCATCTAAACCACTGCACCAGGGTCCCGAAGAGAACCGGTCTGCCATCGGCGAGCCATGGGGAAGAGGAGGATGTCGAGGCACCAGATGGAGTCCAAGAAGAAGAAGCATGCACGAGTCCAAGTGCCAACGTCCGAAGGACAACAGGCACTCCCACCTGAAAATCCGGAGAGTCGGGAGGTGGGGCCTGATGATGTGGGAATACTGCTGATAGGATGCCTGCATTGGCAGATCCCCCAAACACAAGCAGACACCCAGGGAGTGGAGGGACAACAGGAGAAGGAGGAAAAAGCAATCTTTCTACCATTGAAGGAAGAGACTCCTCTGCTGTTGAGGAAAGAGACTTTCCCACAATTGACTTCTCTGCCCTCACATGATCTCCGACAATTTAAGAACTGTGGAATTGCTCTAACGGTAATAGCAGTTAACCTAGGAGAGATGGTGGTGGGTCTGCCTACAACTATACAATATTCTGGAGATAGTCTTACTGAGCCAGGAAGAATTGCTGTTGTAAACAAATAACAAGTATCGTATACAGGATGGCCTAGATTGGGGAAATGTCAGATTGAAGGATATGTAATGTTTTAGAATAAAATGTCTAAAAAATCATTGTGTAGAAGTTGAGCCAAAAGTAAATAGACATGGAAAAATAATGGATATAAAACAAGCTAAACATCTCATGATTCCATCAGTGCTTAAGAAATTGGCCCCTAAAGTTAGATTGAAGAATAGAATAAAAAAGCATGTACCATTGGGGATAGCTCGAACTAGTATTTCTATTCCAGCGCAAGTACTGACAGTTGAAGAAACTCAAAGATCCTTTTCAATACGTAGGATAAAACCTCTGCCAGAAAAATCACTTTGTGGGTGGGCTAAACATCAAACAAGAGGAAAAGCAATCTGGGATGAATATGGCTGCCAAATAGAAGTTAACAAAGGAGACACTAGTTGGGAAATTACCTTTAAGGAATTGACTCAAGAAAAGAATGCAAAGTACATATTGGAAATAGATAGTGTTAAAGGGTTAGAAGGAAATAGTATAACAACAATGGACATTGATCCTATTTCCAAACACCAATCTAGACAGGAGGAAGAACCTGAAATAGTTAAGGTAACTATGACCACTACCCAAGGACCACTAATTACTATAGCAGTTGAACCAACAAAGACAGGATTAGAAAAAATAGGAACAAATGGGTTTTTCAAAATGTATGGGATTCTTAAACAAACTGGGGAAGTCAGGAAAATAGACAATCTACCTCAGCCCCAACATTAATACCGAAAGTAATAATAGCATCACCAAAAATAGAAAGGCTATGGGAGGGAGCCATGCAAAATGATTGGTACAAATGGGCACAATATTCAGCTAAAATAATTAATAGAAAAGCTAATTGTTTAGTATGTGCTCCTTCTCCATTAAAAAGAATTGATAGTAATACCAAGTCCACACAGTTACAAGGACTGTGCTAACTTCCAACGAAGCTACTGTCATCTTAAAAAGAGGGGAAAAAGGCCCTACTGTCCTGCAGAATGTTTATAATTTTTGGGAAATCCCTATCATTACAGATTCTATAATCAAGCAGGATGGGGAGAGTGGTGTAAAAAATTTGATATCAGAATAGAGCCCAGAAAAATGGAAGCACCGGAAAAATACCGTATAGACTATAATCTAAATTATGAATGCTACAATAAAACGGATGGGGAGCACGATTTGGGAAAATTTAAGGGAAAGTGTGAGACCACATGGCACCTAAATAATGATACGTCCTGGAATGCAGATACCCCCTACAGAGCAGTTTATCAGGCAGCAGGATCAAGTACTGGGGTAATAGCTACAAATGGAGGGTCGGGTGACCCTGGGAATGTGAGAAGCAAACACTGGCAATGCCATTGATTTCTCCTTATGAGGATCAATCGGTGGCAGTGGCAGATTTCTTTTGGGAATGTGGAGGACAAAGGATTAGAGCTACTTTGCTTAAAGGATGGAAGGGAGTATGTAGCTAGAGTACAAATGCTTCAGGAGGTGGTTATATCGGAGTGGGAGGTAGACCAAACAACAAATAGGGATGCACAGAATAATTATAAAAGGGTAAAAAGATCATATGAACATGACCCCAGTGTATATTTGGATGCAATAGGTCAACCCAGAGGAATTACAAATGAATATAAGGCAAGAGATGAAATTAAAGCAGGATTTGAATCAATATTTGTCTGGATTTCAACCAACAAAAACCTAGAATGGATCAATTATATTTATTATAATCAACAAAGGTTTATTAATTACACAGACTCTGCATTATCAGCTTTAGGAGAGCAAGTACAGGCTACCAGTAGAATGGCATGGCAGAATAGACAGGCTCTAAACTGGCTATTAGCGGAAAAAAGGTGGAGTTTGTGTTATGTTTGGAGATGAATGTTGTACTTTTTATCCCCAATAATACTGCCCCGGATGGTTCTTTCACTGAAGCAATTACTAAACTCAAGGGGCTACGAAAAGAGGTTAAGGATAATGCTGGGTATGATGCTCATGTTTGGGACTGGATGGAATTAACTTTGGGAAAATGGGGTGCAATGTTTACAAAAATGGCAATAATGATAGGAATATCACTTGTAGTAATGGGAGTAGTGTTTTGTTGTACACTACCTCTGTTAAAATCACTTTGATTCAAACCACAGTAAAACAAATGACTGCCTGCTCCCCACACAAGCCAGTGGTGTGCTGTCAGTCCGGCACAGCCGTGCCTGTTCCACTGGTGCCTGGTCCGGCACCCGGTCAGCTGCTCCACGCCGGAGCTAGAGCAACCGGCTCCACCAGTGTTCAGTTCAGCTCCGGTCAGCAGGGCCAGACCGGACCAGGGGTACTTTGGGGGGTTAGAGAGGGAGTGGGGATCCGCGCCTTTAGGGGGGGGGTACTGTCACGCCCTGGCTCTGGGGACACTTGTATGTTGAGCCAGGGTGTGAGTTTCCTTTGTGTATTCTAGTTGTTGTGTTTCTAGGTTGGCCAAAGTGGTTCTCAATCAGAGGCAACTAGTGTCAGCTGTTGCTGGTTGTCTCTGATCGGGAACCATATTTATTCAGTCTGTTTGCCACAGTGGGGTGTGGGATCTTGTTCCGTGTACACAGTGTGGTTTGTGTTAGACCGAGGACGTCACGTTATCGTTTGTTGTTTTTGTTCGTGTTATCATTCAAATTAAATAAATATGTTCACCTTCCACGCTGCGCCTTGGTCCTCTGTACCCGACGATCGTGACACTCTCACACTGAAGGGGGTACAAAAGGAAATCAATAACATGTTTAATACATATTCTAAATAACATATATATTTCTTTACCTAAACCCTCTTACACACTATTAACATAACAGGCTGGTAGCAGCACAGGGTTAATGGTTAGTGACTGTAATGTGTTGGTAGCAGCACAGGATTAATGGTTAGTGACTGTAACATGTTGGTAGCAGCACAGGGTTAATGGTTAGTGACTGTAATGTGTTGGTAGCAGCACAGGGTTAACGGTTAGTGACTGTAATGTGTTCATTTACATTTACATTTTAGTCATTTAGCAGACGCTCTTATCCAGAGCGACTTACAGTTAGTGAGTGCATACATTATTTTATTTTTCATACTGGCCCCCCGTGGGAATTGAACCCACAACCCTGGCGTTGCAAACGCCATGCTCTACCAACTGAGCTACATCCCTGCCGGCCATTCCCTCCCTACCCTGGACTGACGCAGGCCAATTATGCGCCGTGTTGGTAGCAGCACAGGGTTAACAGTTAGTGACTGTAACATGTTGGGAGCAGCACAGGTACTACAGCGACTGAATGACTGCAACTCTTTACAAAGAGCTGCAGTTAGTTTCAGAATGGGGTGGCAAGTGTAAGAATATTCAAGGTAAATACACAACGCAGAGAACTAGTGATCAAGAGAACTAGGGTTCAATGGAACTATTTGTTTTTCTTTAATTGTTAGGCCTACTGCTGCTAGGTAGCTCTCTCTCTGCTCTCCCCTCCCCTCTGTCTGTCCTGATTGCAGGAGTGAAGTCTGGTGTGCTGAGTCAGGGTTCCAGCTGCAGCTCATTCACCATAATCACCTCAGCCTTTAAGACCCGGTCAAACTTACCACTCATCGTCAGATCATAGTCAAGACGACCATGTTAGTCTCGCTGCCGACTCAACCCTGTTTGTTTTCACTCTTTGTGTTTTTGGCCTGTTCTATTTACTTTTCTCCCTGTGCCACAGATTGTTGGAACCTGACTCCTGCCTCCGCTTCACTCCTGCCACCACCATCCTGCTTTCCACTACCGGACCTCCCTTTTGGACTCACCACGGACACTAGGACATTACGGTACCACACCTGCCCTGATCTGGATCTGTTACCCTCCCTGTAACCTGGACTTGCTCTCCCCTATTATTGGAAACCTGGACTAATTGAACATTGTAAATAAATCTGTTAAACCTTCTCTGGCTTGGTGTAGTTGTCTGCATTTGGGTTCAAATCCAGTTAAATCATGACAGTAATGGGTAACTGAAGATTAATGGTTCAGGGACACGGGTTGTTTTTCAGTTAAACATCTGTTTACATTCTGTGTAGGAGTTCCAGTCCAGGACTCATAGCTACGTGTGGCAAGTTCTCATTGGTTCAAATTATCTACAGTGAGGGAAAAAGTGTTTGATCACCTGCTGATTTTGTACGTTTGCCCACTGACAAAGGAATGATCAGCCTATAAATTTAATGGTAGGTTTATTTGAACAGTGAGAGACAGAATAACAACAACAAAATCCAGAAAAACGCATGTCAAAAATGTTATAAATTGATTTGCATTTCAATGAGGGAAATAAGTATTTGACCCCCTCTCAATCAGAAAGATGTATGGCTCCCAGGTGTCTTTTATACGGGTAATGAGCTGAGATTTGGAGCACACTCTTAAAGGGAGTGCTCCTAATCTCAGCTTGTTACCTGTATAAAAGGCACCTGTCCACAGAAGCAATCAATCAGATTCCAAACTCTCCACCATGGCTAAGACCAAAGAGCTCTCCAAGGATGTCAGGGACAAGATTGTAGACCTACACAAGGCTGGAATGGGCTACTAGACCATCGCCAAGCAGCTTGGTGAGAAGGTGACAACAGTTGGTGCGATTATTCGCAAATGGAAGAAACACAAAATAACTGTCAATCTCCCTCTGCCTGGGGCTCCATGCAAGATCTCACCTCGTGGAGTTGCAATGATCATGAGAATGGTGAGGAATCAGCCCAGAACTACACGGGAGGATCTTGTCAATGATCTCAAGGCAGCTGGGACCATAGTCAACAAGAAAACAATTGGTAACACACTACGCCGTGAAGGACTGAAATCCTGCAGCGCCTGCCAAGATCCCCCTGCTCAAGAATGCACATATACATGCCCGTCTTTGCCAATGAACATCTGAATGATTCTGAGGAGAACTGGGTGAAAGTGTTGTTGTTAGATGAGACCAAAATGGAGCTCTTTGGCATCAACTCAACTCGCCGTGTTTGGAGGAGGAGGAATGCTGCCTATGACCCCAAGAACACCATCCCCACCGTCAAACATGGAGGTGGAAACATTATGCTTTGAGGGTGTTTTTCTGCTAAGGGGACAGGACAACTTCACCGCATCAAAGGGACGATGGACGGGGGCCATATACTGTCAAATCTTGGGTGAAAACCTCCTTCCCTCAGCCAGGGCATTGAAAATAGGTCGTGGATGGGTATTCTAGCATGACAATGACCCAAAACACACGGCCAAGGCAATAAAGGAGTGGCTCAAGAAGAAGCACATTAAGGTCCTGGAGTGGCCTAGCCAGTCTCCAGACCTTAATCCCATAGAAAATCTGTGGGGGAACTGAAGGTTCGAGTTGCCAAACGTCAGCCTAGAAACCTTAATGACTTGGAGAAGATCTGCAAAGAGGAGTGGGACAAAATCCCTCCTGAGATGTGTGCTAACCTGGTGGCCAACTACAAGAAACTACTGACCTCTGTGATTGCCAACAAGGGTTTTGCCACCAAGTACTAAGTCATGTTTTGCAGAGGGGTCAAATACTTATTTCCCTCATTAAAATGCAAATCAATTTATAACATTTTTGACATGCGTTTTTCTGGATTTTTTTGTTGTTATTCTGTCTCACTGTTCAAATAAACCTACCATTAAAATTATAGACTGATCATTTCTTTGTCAGTGGGCAAACGTACAAAATCAGCAGGGATCAACTACTTATTTACCTCACTGTATACATTGAAGCTGAAACGGAATACTTTGTATTAAACCCTACAACTCATCCAGAATGCCACAGCCCGTCTGGTGTTCAACCTTCCCAAGTTCTCTCACGTCACCCCCTCCTCCGCACACTCCACTGGCTTCCAGTTGAAGCTCGCATCCGTTACAAGACCATGGTGCTTGCCTATGGAGCAGTGAGGGGCAGCACCTCCGTACCTTCAGGCTCTGATCAGTCCCTACACCCAAACGAGGGCATTGCGTTCATCCACCTCTGGCCTGCTGGCTCCCTTCCTCTGCGGGAAGCATAGTTCCCGCTCAGCCCAGTCAAAACTGTTCGCTGCTCTGGCACCCCAATGGTGGAACAAGCTCCCTCACGACGCCAGGACAGCGGAGTCACTCACCACCTTCCGGAGACATTTGAAACCCCACCTCTTTAAGGAATACCTGGGATAGGATAAAGTAATCCTTCCACCCCAAATAAAAAAATATATAAATAAAAATAAAAAATTAATTATTGTAAAGTGGTTAACCCACTGGCTATAGGGTGAATGCACCAATTTGTAAGTCGCTCTGGATAAGAGCGTCTGCTAAATGACGTAAATGTAAATGTATTGGGCCATTGGCCCAATTTTACTGCAATGAATTCTAATTGGTCAACCACAGGTTAGGCTTGGATATAAAATACATCCTGTCTCTTTGTTCAATGGAGAAACCTGAGCAGCAGCTAATGAGGATCCATAATAAATACAAATACAAAATACAAATACAGGGTTAACGGTTAGTGACTGTAATGTGTTGGTAGCATCACAGGGTTAACGGTTAGTGACTGTAACGTGTTGGTAGCAGCACACGGTTAATGGTTAGTGACTGTAACATGTTGGCAGTGTGGTATCTGAGGAATTTATGACTTTGCTAACATTTTCAAATGGTATCTGAGAGGATGTTTATTCAGCTTAGAGGAGCATCTGGGGAGCAGTTTCATGGGGGCACCCCATAGAACAGAGGAAGTATGTTGTGTGGAGACAGGTGATTGGTCTGTATGGGAAACCACCCATATCATGGTAAAGATTATAAAATACTTGGTTGAGACAAAGGAAGTCAGAACAAACATATTATTTTGGGTCGCTGTTCTCCAGATGCCTGCAGACATCTGTAAACTTATGCTGAAATCTTGTGATATAAATAAACCTTTATAATCAAAGTACAGTGTAAGCGGACTCCTTGGTCTCACAGCAAAGATTAGCATTATTCTTTATAAACAACAGTAGCAGCACACGGTTAATGGTTAGTGACTGTAACATGTTGGGAGCAGCACTGGGTTAATGGGTAGTGACTGTAATGTGTTGGTAGCTGCACAGGGTTAATGGTTAGTGACTGTAATGTGTTGGTAGCTGCACAGGGTTAATGGTTAGTGACTGTAATGTGTTGGTAGCAGCACAGGGTTAATGGTTAGTGACTGTAATGTGTTGGTAGCAGCACAGGGTTAATGGTTAGTGACTGTAATGTGTTGGTAGCTGCACAGGGTTAATGGTTAGTGACTGTAATGTGTTGGTAGCAGCACAGGGTTAATGGTTAGTGACTGTAATGTGTTGGTAGCTGCACAGGGTTAATGGTTAGTGACTGTAATGTGTTGGTAGCAGCACAGGGTTAATGGTTAGTGACTGTAATGTGTTGGTAGCAACACAGGGTTAATGGTTAGTGACTGTAATGTGTTGGTAGCAGCACAGGGTTAATGGTTAGTGACTGTAATGTGTTGGTAGCAGCACAGGGTTAATGGTTAGTGACTGTAATGTGTTGGTAGCTGCACAGGGTTAATGGTTAGTGACTGTAATGTGTTGGTAGCAGCACAGGGTTAATGGTTAGTGACTGTAATGTGTTGGTAGCTGCACAGGGTTAACGGTTAGTGACTGTGTGCATTGAGTGCTGTGTATCCTCTCTTGTAATCTTTCAATGTGGCATGATGTTACTTGGTAAAGTCCTTGGAATTATCATGAATTTCTTAGTGAATTATGTCATTTTAATTCCGTAGAAGACGGAAGAATGCGGGTCAGAGTACATTTTACATTTACATTTTAGTCATTTAGCAGACGCTCTTATCCTGAGCGACTTACAGTTAGTAAGTGCATACATTTTCAAACTACAGTGCATTCGGACAGAATTGGTTGAGAGAATGTCAAGAGCTGCAAAGCTGTCATCAAGGCAAATGGTGGCTATTTTGATTAATCTAAAATCTAAAATATATTTTGATTTGTTCAATACTTTTTTGGTTACTACATGATTCAATATGTGTTATTTCATAGTTTTGATGTCTTCACTATTATTCTACAATGTAGAAAATAGTGAAAATAAAGAAAAACCCTTGAATGAGTAGGTTTGTCCAAACTCTTGACTGGTACTGTATATATATTTTCTTCTAAATGGCAGACATGGAATTTTACTTGGAGGGGGTACATAAGGCAGTCATGTTTTTATTAACAATTTTGTATTAAACGTATAAATAACTATTGGGATTGACAGAGACAATAGGCTTTACAGACAACATATTTTGCAGATGTATACACTGAAAGAGATAATATGTGAATAAAACAAAACATAAATCTAAAGAAAGTAGCAAGAAATTAACAGCAACTCTGTCACCAGGTCAATAATAACTGTCTATTTCCAGTAAAGCTATTGCATCACCTGTCCCTCCCTGGATAAATATGGTAATGATGCCAGCAGCCTCTGTCCCTCCCTTTGCCCTCCCTTCCCCTAGATAAATATTGAGACATGAAGACGCTATAAAGCGCTGCTCACATGGACACAGCAACAAGACTTCAACAGGTACCTGGCTGTATTTGTGCTTACCTTCTCTCCAAACTAAATGTGTTAACTGTTGTTCTGCTGTTTGGAATAAAGAAAATGTCTAAGTGTGTTTAAAGATGTTTTCCATAACTTGAGTTAACCTTTATCTGTTTTGTCTTGCATAGAGGACATCAGGCAGCCATCTACAATCTAGAGGACATCAGGCAGCCTTCTACAATCTAGAGGACATCAGGCAGCCTTCTACAATCTCTGTAAGTGTATTCTACTTGACTTACATCTAATGTTATATTTACTGCTTATCAAAATTGTGGATTTTATTTTATTAGGCCCTTTTTAGCCCACCATTTTCACCTAAAATGACATACCCAAATCTAACTGCCTGTAGCTCAGGACCTGAAGCAAGGATATACATGATACCATTTGAAAGGAAACACTTTGAAGTTTGTGGAAATCTGAAATTAATGTAGGAGAATATAACACATTAGATCTGGTAAAAGACAATACAACCCCCCCCAAAAAAATACTATTTTTTAATCACCTTTGAAATGCAAGAGAAAGGCCACAATATTATATTGAAGTTTAGGCGCAATTTAGATTTTGGCAACTAGATGGAAGCAGTGTGTGTGCAAAGTTTCAGATTGATACAGTGAAGCATTGCAATACTGGACAATTCTTTATCAAGTCTGCCCAAATGTGCCCGAATTGGTCAATTGATACATTTTCAAGTACAACTATAGAGAACATACAAAAATGATATGGTAATACAAAATGTAAGTTTACACACCCAGGAATGTCATACATGATGGATCATTAGCTTATACACTAACTTTCACACATCTAGATGGCCGGGCAGGGTGGGTGTGGAGCCAGAGAGAATCCAGTTCCTACATTTGAATATAAAAATTGATTTTATCAAACAAAACTATGCTACTTTTTCTCTCTGGGACCCTTAGGATGACAAATCAGAGCAAGATTACTGAATGTAAGTACATTATTTACTTTCAGAAGTGAATGTATCAAACCAGTTGCCGTGATACGTTTTTTGTTGTTGTGCACTCTCCTCAAACAATAGCATGGTCTTTTTTCACTGTAATAGCTACTGTAAATTGGACAGTGCAGTTAGATTAACAAAAATGTAAGCTTTCTGCCCATCTAATACATGTCTATGTCCTGGACACAGTTGTGTCAAGTTGGCTGGATGTCCTTTGGGTGGTGGACCATTCTTGATACACATGGGAAACTGTTGAGCGTGAAAAACTTAGCAGCGTTGCAGTTCTTGACACAAACTATTATACCCTGTTCAAAGGCACTTAAATATTTTATCTTGCCCATTCACCCTCTGGATGGCACACAATCAATTTCTCAAATGTCTCAAGGCTTCAAAATCCTTCTTTAACCTGTCTCCTCCCCTTCATCTACACTGATTGAAGTGGATTTAAAAGGTGACATCAATAAGGGATGATAGCTTTCACTTGGATTCACCTGGTCAGTCTGTCATGGAAAGAGCAGGTGTTGATAACGTTTTGTATACTCAGTGTATATATAGTGTGTTCCTGTGTGTTTCGGATGTGTGTGTATCTATAGTGTGTTCCTGTGTGTTTCAGATGTGTGTGTATCTATAGTGTGTTCCTGTGTGTTTCAGATGTGTGTGTATATATAGTGTGTTCCTGTGTGTTTCAGATGTGTGTGTATATATAGTGTGATCGTGTGTGTTTCAGATGTGTGTATATATAGTGTGATCGTGTGTGTTTCAGATGTGAATATATAGTGTCATCGTGTGTGTTTCAGATGTGTGTAGCTATGATGGGAGTGGTCCTTCTGTTTCTGCTGGCTCTCTGGCCTGGAGGCAAGGTGGATGCTATCGATGAACAGGTCTTGGCTAATGTGGTACAAAATCTGGGGAAGGTGGGTGTTTTCTCTGTTCAATCATACTCTAAGTACTCCTAAATGTCTGTTAGACAGAATCATTAGGCATTATTTGAAATGTAAAATTTTGGGGGGAGATTTGAAGGTGCAAAGATAAAAAAATTCTTAACCTTCATATTATATTTTTGTTCTGTCTTGAATGTTTTGTCCACCGTTATAAAAACATGTTCAAACCGTGAACCTGGGACTGTCACGTTCGTTGAGAGACGGGTCAGACCAAGGTGCAGCGTGGTATGCGTACATATTCGTTAATTGAATAAAACACAGAACAAAACAACAAAACCAACGAAACGTGAAGTTCTACAGGCTAACATAAACAAGCCAAACACACAGAAACAAGATCCCAAAACTAAAGGTAGGCAAAATGGCTGCCTAAGTATGATCCCCAATCAGAGACAACGATCGACATCTGCCTGGGAACCACACCCAGCCAACGTAGAAATACATAACATAGAATCTAAACATAGATACATAGATTTTCACACCTGACCAAACCAACTAGAGAATAACAGGCTCTCAAGGTCAGGGCGTGACAGGGACAAACACTTAGCCCAGTAAATTAAGCCCCTGGGCTGCAGACAAGACATGCTAGTATAGACTGTATTGGTAGTATAGACTGTATTGGTAGTATAGACTGTATTGCTAGTATAGACTGTATTGCTGGTATAGACTGTATTGGTAGTATAGTCTGTATTGGTAGTATAGACTGTATTGGTAGTATAGACTGTATTGGTAGTATAGTCTGTATTGCTAGTATAGACTGTATTGCCAGTATAGACTGTATTGCTAGTATAGACTGTATTGGTAGTATAGTCTGTATTGCTAGTATAGACGGTATTGCCAGTATAGACTGTATTGCTAGTATAGACTGTATTGCTAGTATAGACTGTATTGGTAGTATAGACTGTATTGCTAGTATAGACTTTATTGCTAGTATAGACTTTATTGGTAGTATAGACTGTATTGGTAGTATAGACTGTATTGCTAGTATAGACTGTATTGCTAGTATAGATTGTATTGGTAGTATAGACTGTATTGCTAGTATAGACTTTATTGCTAGTATAGACTTTATTGGTAGTATAGACTGTATTGGTAGTATAGACTGTATTGCTAGTATAGACTGTATTGCTAGTATAGACTGTATTGCTAGTATAGACTGTATTGCTAGTATAGTCTGTATTGCTAGTATAGACTGTATTGCTAGTATAGACTGTATTGGTAGTATAGACTGTATTGCTAGTATAGACTGTATTGCTAGTATAGACTGTATTGGTAGTATAGACTGTATTGCTAGTATATACTTTATTGCTAGTATAGACTGTATTGGTAGTATAGTCTGTATTGCTAGTATAGACTGTATTGCTAATATAGACTGTATTGGTAGTATAGACTGTATTGCTAGTATAGACTGTATTGCTAGTATAGACTGTATTGCTAGTATAGACTGTATTGGTAGTATAGACTGTATTGCTAGTATAGACTGTATTGGTAGTATAGACTGTATTGCTAGTATAGACTGTATTGCTAGTATAGACTGTATTGCTAGTATAGACTGTATTGCCAGTATAGACTGTATTGCTAGTATAGACTGTATTGGTAGTATAGACTGTATTGCTAGTATAGACTGTATTGCTAGTATACACTGTATTGCTAGTATAGACTGTATTGCCAGTATAGACTGTATTGCCAGTATAGACTGTATTGGTAGTATAGACTGTATTGCTAGTATAGACTGTATTGCTAGTATAGACTGTATTGCTAGTATAGACTGTATTGCTAGTATACACTGTATTGCTAGTATAGACTGTATTGCCAGTATAGACTGTATTGCCAGTATAGACTGTATTGGTAGTATAGACTGTATTGCTAGTATAGACTGTATTGCTAGTATAGTCTGTATTGCCAGTATAGACTGTATTGGTAGTATAGACTGTATTGCTAGTATAGACTGTATTGCTAGTATAGACTGTAGCATTTTCCGGTGAACAGGTCAGGGTTCCGTAGCCGCAGGCAGAACAGTGGAAACTGGATTAGCAGCACAACTATGTGGACTGGGGACGGGGACAGCCAGGAGTCGTCAGGCCAGGTAGTCCTGAGCCATGGGGGCTCAGGTCCTCCGGGAGGGGAGAGAGAGAGAGATGGGAGAATTAGAGAAAGCATACCTAAAATCTAACCTGACACCAGATAAGACACCCTAGTCACCCTAGTCATAGACTGTTCACCAGATAAGACACCCTAGTCACCCTAGTCATAGACTGTTCTCTCTGCTACCGCACGGCAAGCGGTACCGGAGTGCCAAGTCTAGGTCCAAAAGACTTCTCAACAGCTTCTACCCACAAGCCATAAGACTCCTGAACAGCTAATCATGGCTACCCGGACTATTTGCACTGCCCCCCCACCCCATCCTTTTTACGCTGCTGCTACTCTGTTAAGTATTTATGCATAGTCACTTTAACTCTACCCACATGTACATATTACCTCAACTACCTCAACTAGCCGGTGCCCCCGCATTATTGACTCTGCACCGTTACCCCCTGTATATATAGCCTCCCCTACTGTCACTTTATTTTACTTCTGCTCTTTGTTTTTCTCAACACTTTTTTTTTTTTTTTGTTGTTTTATTCTTACTTTTTTTGTTTAAAATAAACGCACTGTTGGTTAAGGGCTGTAAGTAAGCATTTCACTGTAATGTCTGCACTTGTTGTATTCGGCGCATGTGACCAATAAAATTTGATTTGATTTGATTTGATTTGACAGGGGAAATACACCAGATATAACAGACTGACCCTAGCCCCCCGGCACACAGACAATTGCAGCAGAGATACTGGAGACTGAGACAGGGGTGGTAGGGTACACGTGGCCCCGCCCAAAGTTACCCCCGGACAGGGAAAACCAGGCAGGATATAACCCCCTCCCACTTTGCAAAAGCACAGCCCCCATACCACCAAAAGGATATCAACAGACCACTAACTTACTACCCTGAGACAAGGCTTAGTATAGAACACAAAGATCTCCTCGTCTTGTGACCGTTGTATACGTGTATACGGGCAGTGTTTTGAGTTTCCACTTTCTCAGGTGTTGAACACAAAATTAATTAGCCTGTGATATTAGTTAGTCCACATATACAGTACCAGTCAAAAGTTTGGACACACCCTACTCATTCAAGGGTTTTTCTTAATTTTGACTATTTTTTTTAAATTGTAGACTAATAGTGAAGACATCAAAACTATGAAATAACACATATTGAATAATGTAGTAACTAAAATGTGTGAAACAAATCAAAATATATTTTATATTTGAGATTCTTCAAATAGCCACCCTTTACCTTGATGACAGCTTTGCACACTCTTGGCATTCTCTCAAACAGCTTCACCTGGAATGCTTTTCCAACAGTCTTGAAGGAGTTCCCCAACTGCTGAGCACTTGTTGGCTGCTTTTCCTTCACTCTGCCATCCGACTCATCCCAAACCATCTCAATTGGGTTGAGGTCGGGGATTGTGGAGGCCAGGTCATCTGATGCAGCACATCTGATCACTCTCCTTCTTGGTAAAATAGCCCTTACACAGCCTGGAGATGTGTTGGGTCATTGTCCTGTTGAAAAACAAATGATAGTCCCACTAAGCCCAAACCAGATTTGATGGCGTATCGCTGCAGAATTCTGTGGTAGCCATGCTGGTTAAGTGTGCCTTGAATTCTAAATGAATCGCAGACAGCACCACCATACCATCACACCTCCTCCTCCATGCTTTACGGTGGGAACTACACATGCGGAGATCATCCATTCACCCACACCGCGAATCACAAAGACACAATGGTTTGAACAAAAATCTCACATTTGGACTCCAGACCAAAGGACACATTTCCACCGGTCTAATGTCCATTGCTCATGTTTCTTGGCCCAAGCAGGTCTCTTCTTCTTATTGGTGTCCTTTAGTGGTGGTTTCTTTGCAGCAATTCGACCATGAAGGCCTGATTGACACAGTCCCCTCTGAACAGTTGATGTTGAGATGTGTCTGTTACTTGAACTCTGTGAAGCATTTATTTGGGCTGCATTTTCTGAGGCTGATAGCTCTAATGAACTTATCCTCTGCAGCAGAGGTAACTCTGGGTCTTCCATTCCCGTGGTGGACTTGATAGCACTTGATGGTTTTGTGACTGCACTTGAATAAACTTTAAAAGTTCTTGAAATGTTTCGATTGAGTGACCTTCATGTCTTAATGTAATGATGGACTGTCATTTCTCTTTGCTTATTTGAGCTGTTCTTGCCATAATATGGACTTGGTATTTTACCAAATAGGGCTATCTTCTGCATAACCCCCTCTACCTTGTCACAACACATCTGATTGGCTCAAACGCATTAAGAAGGAAAGAAATTCACAAATGAACTTTTAAGAAGGCACACCTGTTAATTGAAATGCATTCCAGGTGTACTACCTCATGAAGCTGGTTGAGAGAATGCCAAGAGTGTGCAAAGCTGTCATCAAGGCAAAGGGTGGCTATTTGAAGAATCTCAAATATAAATATATTTTTGATTTGTTTCACACATTTTTTGGTTACTACATGATTCAATATGTGTTATTTCATAGTTTTGATGTCTTCACTATTATTCTACAATGTAAAAATAATAAAAATAAAGAAAAACCCTTGAATGAGTAGGTGTGTCAAACTTTTGACTGGCAGTGTATACAGTGCCTTGCAAAAAGTATTCATCCCCCCTTGGCGTTTTTTATATTTTGTTGCATTACAACCTGTAATTTAAATTGATTTTTATTTGAATTTCATGTAATTGACATACACAAAATAGTCCAAATTGGTGAAGTGAAATTCAAAAAAATTACTTATTTCAAAAAATTCAAAAAAATAAATAACGGAAAAGTGTTGCGTGCATATGTATTCACCCTTTGCTATGAAGCCCTAAATAAGATCTGGTGCAATCCAATTACCTTCAGAAGTCACATATTTAGTTAAATAAATTCCACCTGTGTTCAATCTAAGTGTCACATGATCTGTCACATGATCTCAGTATATATACACCTGTTCTGAAAGGCCCCAGAGTCTGCAACACCACTAAGCAAGGGGCACCACCAAGCAAGCGGCACCATGAAGACCAATAAGCTCTTCAAACAGGTCAGGGACAAAGTTGTGGAGAAGTACAGATCAGTACAGATCAGTGATGGGTTATAAAAAAACATCAGAAACTTTGAACATCCGCACGGAGCACCATTAAATCCATTATAAAAAATTGAAAAGAATATGGCACCACAAGAAACCTGCCAAGAGAGGGCAGCCCACCCAAAACTCACGGGACCAGGCAAGGAGGGCATTAATCAGAGAGGCAACAAAGAGACTAAAGATAACCCTGAAGGAGCTCCAAAGCTCCACAGCGGAGATTGGAGTATCTGTCCATAGGACTACTTTAAGCCGTACACTCCGCAGAGCTGGGCTTTACGGAAGAGTGGCCAGAAAAAGCCATTGCTTTCATAAAAAAATAAGCAAACACGTTTGGTGTTCGCCAAAGGCATGGGAGACTCCCGAACATATGGAAGAAGGTACTCTGGTCAAATGAGACTAAAATTGAGCTTTTGGCCATCAAGGAAAACGCTATGTCTGGCGCAAAACCCAGTCCGCACCTTTGGGGGGGTACTGTCACGCCCTGTATATGTTGAGTCAGGGTGTGTATATTCTTTCTTATGTAGTATTTTCTATGTGGGATCCAGTATGTATAGATCTATGTTGGCCTGTGTGGGTTCCCATTCAGAGCAGCTGTCGCTCGTTGTCTCTGATTGGGGACCATACTTTGGCAGCCTATTGGCACTATTGAGTTGTGGGATCTTGTTACGGTTAAGGTATGTTGTGTGTGCTACCCTTGACTTCACGTTTCGGTTTAAGTTGTTGTTTTTCGTGGTTGTTTAACAGTTAATATAAACATGTCGTCATATCACGCTGCGCCTTGGTCCGTCCCGTCTTTCAATCGAACGTGACACCAATTGTATTGATAACAGTCGTGTTTTGTTGTTGTGCACATATCCTCAAACAATAGCGCATGGCATTTTTTTTGCTGTAATAGCTACTGTAAATTGGACACTGCAGTCAGATTAACGATCATTTAAGCTTTCTGACCATATAAGACATGTCTATGTCCTGGAAAGTTGGCTGTTGTTTACAACACCATTCTTGTCAAATATCGCATATTGAGCAGCAACACCCTGAGAGACCAGCATGAGGAGACTGCTCTAACAGAACCCTGAGAGACCAGCAGCCCTGAGACAGAGCCCCACTGGTAAAACACATGACTTTTATCAGTTCAATACAGCCCTTTAAGATTACTGTTTTCATGTTCTCTCTCTCTCTCTCTCTCTCTCTCTCTCTCTCTCTCTCTCTCTCTCTCTCTCTCTCTCTTCTCTCCTGTCCCTCTCTCTCTCTCTCTCTCTCTCTCTCTCTCTCTCTCTCTCTCTCTCCCTCTCTCTCTCTCTCTCTCTCTCTCTCTCTCTCTCTCTCGCTCTCTCTCTCTCTCTGCCCTCTCTCCTCTAGTCTCTCTCTCTCTCTCTCTCTCTCTCTCTCTCTCTCTCTCTCTCTCTCTCTCTCTCTCTCTCTCTCTCTCTCTCTCTCTCTCTCTCTCTCTCTCTCTCTCTCTCTCTCTCTCTCTCTCTCTCTCTCTCTCTCTCTCTCTCTCTCTCTCTCTCTCTCTCTCTCTCTCTCCTACTCTTCTCTCTCTTCTCCAGCAGTGGAGTCCAGCAAGTTGGTGCTGAATAACGTGTGTACAGAAGGTCACCTCTTAAAGGGGAACGCTCTACAGCAACCACACGGTAGACCTACAGCAACCACAGGGCTATACACATACTGCACAGACACACACACACAATCAAACTTTATTTGTCACATGCTCCGAATACAACAAGTGTAGACCTTACCGTGAAATGTTTACTTACAAGCCCTTAACCAACAATGCAGTTCAAGAAAGAGTTAAGAGAATATTTACCAAATAAACTAAAGTAAAAAAATAATAAAAAAGTAACACAATAAAATAACAATAACAAGGCTATATACAGCGTGTACCGGTACCGAGTCAATGTGCGGGGTACAGGTTAGTCGAGGTAATTTGTACATGTAGGTAGGGGGTAAAGTGACTATGCATAGATAATAAACAGCGAGGAGCAGCAGTTGTAAAAACAAAGGGAGGGGGTCAGTGTAAATAGTCCGGTGGCCATTTAATTAATTATTCAGCAGTCTTATGGCTTGGGGTATAAGCTGTTAAGGTGCCCTTTTGGTCCTAGACTTGGCGCTCAGGGACCTCTTGCCGTGCGGTAGCAGAGAGAACAGTCTATGACTTGGGTGACTGGAGTCTTTGACAATTTTTGGGCTTTCCTCTGACACCGCCTATATATGGCCTGGATGGCAGGGAGTTTGCCCCAAGTGATGTACTGTGCCGCAACGCTCTTTTTCACCCCTCTGTAGCGCCTTACGGTCAGATGCAGAGCAGTTGCCATACCAGGTGCTGATGCAACCAGTCAGGATGCTCTTGATGGTGCAGCTGTAGAACCTTTTTGAGGATCTGGGGACCCATGCCATTTCAGTCTCCTGTAGGGGGAATAGGCTTTGTCGTGCCCTCTTCACAACTGTCTTGGTGTGTTTGGGACCATGATAGTACTGCTGGGTGATGGGACACCAAGGAACTTGAAACTCGACTCGCCCAGTCTCAACGTCAACAGTGAAGAAGCGACTCCGGGATGCTGACCTTGTCAGAGTTGCGAAAGAAAAGGTCCAGTGTCTGTGTTCTTTTTGCCCATCTTTAATCTTTTCTTATTGGCCAGTCTGAGATATGGCTTTTTCTCTGCAACTCCCGCCTAGGTCAGCATCCCCGGAGTTGAGACTGGTGTTTTGCGGGTACTATTTAATGAAGCTGCCAGTTGAGGACTTGTGAGGCATCGGTTTCTCAAACTAGACACTCTAAGTATTTGTCCTCTTGTTCAGTTGTGCAGCGCCTCCCACTCCTCTTCTATTCTGGTTAGAGCCAGTTTGCACTGTTCTGTGAAGGGAGTAGTACACAGCGTTGCTACGAGATCTTCAGTTTTTTTGGCAATTTCTGCATGGAATAGCCTTCATTTCCTCAGAACAAGAATAGACTGACGAAGTTTCAGAAGAAAGTTATTTGTTTCTGGCCACTTTGATCCTGTAATCGAACCCACAATTTCTGATGCTCCAGATACTCAACTAGTCTCAAGAAGGCCCGTTTTATTGCTTCTTTAATCAGCACAAAAGTTTCAGCTGTGCTAACATAATTGCAAAAGGGTTTTCTAATGATCAATTTGCCTTTTAAAATGATAAACTTGGATTAGCAAACACAACGTGCCATTGGAACACAGGACTGATGGTTGCTGATAATGGGCCTCTGTATGCCTATGTAGATATTCCATTTGAAATCAGCCGTTTCCAGCTACAATAGCCATTTACAACATTAACAATGTCTACACTGTATTTCTGATCAGTGGCGGCTCCTGAAAAAATTCTCAGGAGGGGCAATTTTTTCTGATGATTTAGGGTGACCTACACACGTGCACGAGTCCGTACACGCGATTCCAGATATCTTTACCTCTGAATAAACTGCCTTTATTATACCATATCCACCTGTCCAAAGTCTCTACTTGGTCTCAGTTCTCCAGTAAACTTGTGATTATCAACAGTACACAACGGTAACAAACAATTGGGGGAACTCAACGGGGCAGATAGTAACCACTTAAAAGGAAGCGATTCCAAACCTTCCATAACAAAGCCATCACCTACAGAGAGATGAACTTGGAGAAGAGTCCCCTAAGTAAGCTTGTCCTGGGCCCCTCTGTTCTACAAACACAAACAGACCCCACACAGCCCCAGGACAACAACAACAACAACAACAACACAATTAGACCCAACCAAATCATGAGAAAACAAAAAGAGAATTACTTGACACATTGGAAAGAACAAACAAAAAAACAGAGCAAACTAGAATGCTATTTGGCCCCTAAACAGAGAGTACACAGTGGCAGAATACCTGACCACTGTGACTGACCCAAACTTAATGAAAGCTTTGACTATGTACAGACTCAGTGACCATAGCCTTGCTATTGAGAAAGGCCGCCGTAGGCGGACCTGGCTCTCAAGAGAAGACAGGCTATGTGCACACTGCCCACAAAATGAGGTGGAAACTGAGCTGCACTTCCTAACCTCCTGCCAAATGTATGACCATATTAGAGACACATATTTCCCTCAGATTACAGCGATCCACAAAAGAATTCGAAAACAAACCCAATTTTGATAAACTCCCTTATCTACTGGGTGAAAAACCACAGTGTGCCATCACAGCTGCAAGATTTGTGACCTGTTGCCACAAGAAAAGGGGCAACCAGTGAAGAACAAACACCATTGTAAATACAACCCATATTTATGTTTATTTATTTTCCCATTTGTACTTTTAACTATTTGCACATTGTAACAACACTGTATATATACATAATATGACATTTGAAATGTCTTTATTCTTTTGAAACTTCTGAGTGTAATGCTTACTGTTAATATTTATTGTTTATTTCACTTTTGTTTACTATCTACTTCCCTTGCTTTGGCAATGCTAACACACGCTTTCCCATGCCAATAAAGCCCTTAAATTGAATTGAATTGATAGTAAGGTCGTATGACAGAAAGCAGTTCAATGGGGTACAGAGTCGCTCTTACCAGGATCGCGGTCCGCTCTGACCAGGGTGAAGGTGGCCGGCTCCACTTCTCTGTCCGGGACTCTATCCAGCCAAGTCTCCCAGCTGTGTTGGGATTCAGCTGCCAGCAGCGTTTTCATTATTTAGTCCGTTCGTGGCGGTATGTACACGCATCAACAAGATCAGTCCAAAACCAACCACTGGAAATCCATGGTTGGCAGAATGTTTGTAAACTAAGTCTACAAATTAAAAACATAAAATAACGCTGCACTGCAGGGTGTCGCAACAGAGACGCTTCTAGCCGCCTTTGTCTTAGTTGCGTTCAACGTTACGTCACGTATGACGAAAGCCGTAAGTGCAAGCCCACAGACACCTATAGAGAATGTGATTGAAAGCTTTGAAATGAAAATAGATTTTACATGACAGGCTAGGAGAGACTTCTGGGCGATTTTCAACTTGACTGAAATCGCCCCAAAACGGGCGGGCCATTTGAAGTACGACTTTAGCCTGATTTGACATTTAGTGGCTGGAGATCAGACGTGAACACTGATAACTGCTGTTGCCGTGATATAATTGATTAGAAAAAAAATCCCCTTCCTTTTCCCGTTTGGCGCGTGCGCCCCATATCGCCCTATTGAACAAGCCGTCCCTGTTTCTGATCAGTTTGATGTTATTTTAATGGCCATAAAACTTTGTAAACAAGGACATTTCTAAGTGACTCCCAAACTTTTGAATGGTAGTGTATATATTCATCTGTCTCTTTCTCTATCTGTCTTTTCTCTCTCTCACTGGAGTCCCACCCAAAGTGGTGAAGCTTTTAGAAGCTGTCTGACATCATCACATCTGACATCATCACAACATCTGACATCATCACCAGAGCCAGACGATCACAAACTACTCATTTCCTGTATTTGGAAACCACAATATTTTAAGAATTATTATTATTATTATTATTATTATTATTATTATTATTATTATTATATAATACTTTAATTAAGTATGTTTAATTAAATACTTTGATAACATCAATTCTTACCCTCTATAGGAATCTGGTGGATGAAACCGTCATTATTTATCTTCCTTCAATAAAGAGTAACAAACGCAAATACTACATAGTGTGATCACTATAAAGTATAGTGTGAAGTACATACTCCTGCAGTATGCAAGTATTTAGCATGTAGTATCTGATTCTAACAGCCTTTCTGTAGGCAGGGTACGCCCCCACATAGGGCTGTAGAACCAGCAGACTGTAACCATGACAATAAGGCAGGGTACGCCCCCACATAGGGCTGTAGAACAGCAGACTGTAACCATGACAACAAGGCAGGGTAGGCCCCCACATAGGTCTGTAGAACAGCAGATGTAAATCATGACAATAAGGCAGGGTAGGCCCCCACATAGGTCTGTAGAACAGCAGACTGTAACCATGACAACAAGGCAGGGTAGGCCCCCACATAGGGCTGTAGAACAGCAGACTGTAACCTTGACAACAAGGCAGGGTAGGCCCCCACATAGGTCTGTGAACAGCAGACTGTAACCATGACAACAAGGCAGGGTAGGCCCCCCCACACATAGGTCTGTAGAACAGCAGACTGTAACCACCGACAATAAGGCAGGGTAGGCCCCACATAGGGCTGTAGAACAGAAAACTGTAACCATGACAATAAGGCAGGGTACACTGTAGAACAGCAGACTGTAACCATGGCAATATCGCAGGGTAGGCACCCACATATGGCTGTAGAACAGCAGACTGTAACCATGACAATAAGGCAGGGTACGCTGTAGAACAGCAGACTGTAACCATGACAATAACGCAGGGTAGGCTGTAGAACAGCAGGCTGTAACCATGACAATAACGCAGGGTAGGCCCCCCACATAGGGCTGTAGAACAGAAAACTGTAACCATGACAATAAGGCAGGGTAGACCCAAACATATGGCTGTAGAACAGCATATATGGCATCACTAGAGGGCAGTAGAACATTGAGACAAACTGCTGCATCTGTAGTTGTAACCAAATCATAGGTTCCTCTGAACATTCCATTTACCCATTGGCCCATGGGCTTTGGAAGTTCAGACATTTCCATGAACTGCTATTGGTCAATCTTGACCAGAAGGTTGTAACATGGCTGCCATAGAATGGTGTGGCCACACTGGTCAGAATATCCTACGTCAGATATCACAGTCTCACATCAGAATATCCTACAAGCTATCACAGTCTCACATCAGAATATCCTACCAGCTCTCACAGTCTCGGACATCAGAATATCCTACCAGCTCTCACAGTCCCACATCAGAATATCCTACCAGCTATCTGCAGTCTCACATCAGAATATCCTACCAGCTATCATCATCAATCAGAATATCCTCCAGCTCTCACAGTCTCACATCAGAATATCTCTACCAGCTCTCCTACAGTCTCACATCAGAATATCCTAACAGCTATCTCGTCACATCAGAATATCCTACCAGCTATCACATCTCACATCAGAATATCTACAGCTATCACAGTCTCACATCATAATATCCTACCAGCTCTCACAGTCTCACATCAGAATATCCTACCAGCTCTCACAGTCTCACATCAGAATATCCTACCAGCCTCTACAGTCTCACATCAGAATATCCTACCAGCTATCACAGTCTCACATCAGAATATCCTACCAGCTATCACAGTCTCACATCAGAATTCCTACCAGCTCTCTCAGTCTCACATCAGGATATCCTACCATCTCTCACAGTCTCACATCAGAATATCCTACCAGCTATCACAGTCTCACATCAGAATATCCTACCAGCTATCACAGTCTCACATCAGAATATCCTACCAGCTCTCACAGTCTCACATCAGAATATCCTACCAGCTATCACAGTCTCACATCAGAATATCCTACCAGCTCTCACAGTCTCAGATCAGAATATCCTACCAGCTCTCACAGTCTCACATCAGAATATCCTACCAGCTCTCACAGTCTCACATCAGAATATCCTACCAGCTCTCACAGTCTCCAGATCAGAATATCCTACCAGCTCTCACAGTCTCACATCAGAATATCCTACCAGCTCTCACAGTCTCACATCAGAATATCCTACCAGCTCACAGTCTCACATCAGAATATCCTACCAGCTCTCACAGTCTCAGATCAGAATATCCTACCAGCTATCACAAGTCTCACATCAGAATATCCTACCAGCTCTCCACAGTCTCACATCAGGATATCCTACCATCTCTCACATTCTCACATCAGAATATCCTACCAGCTATCACAGTCTCACATCAGAATATCCTACCAGCTCTCACAGTCTCACATCAGGATATCCTACTATCTCTCACAGTCTCACATCAGAATATCCTACCAGCTATCACAGTCTCACATCAGAATATCCTACCAGCTATCACAGTCTCACATCAGAATATCCTACCAGCTATCACAGTCTCACATCAGAATATCCTACCAGCTATCACAGTCTCACATCAGAATTAGACGTTCATCCATGTTTCTCAAACGTCAAATTTGTATGTTTTCCAAATGTCACATTTTAAAACGTTTAAGGTTAAGTTTAGGTATTCACTCCAATATTTTAAGGTTATGTTCAGGCATTAACTCCAAATTCTCAAGGTTAGGCATTAACTCTGAATGGTTCTGTAACCTGGTCCCTGTAGCTCAGCTGGTAGAGCACGGCGCTTATAACGCCAAGGTAGTGGGTTCGATCCCCGGGACCACCCATACACAAAAAAATAAAAAATGTATGCACGATGACTGTAAGTCGCTTTGGATAAAGCGTCTACTAAATGGCATATTATTATTATTATTATAGGTAAGGGTTAAGGTTTGGAATAGGCTTAAAACAAAATTATCAAAAACAACTTTCTATGGCTGGATTCAAACTTGCAACTTTTTGGGAATCAGAGGCAGATGTTTACTTCCATCCACCAAACCACCATCCACAACACCCTTGCAAAACCGAAACCAACTTGAAGGTAACAGCGCTCACTGTTGGTTGCCCTTAGTGGCTGGTTTCCACATCATCTCCCGTCGTACCTCAGACATGGATGGACGTCGAATAGTGACTTGTATCACGTCGACCTGGCTGCCAATATCAGCACCTATAGCCAGTAGTCGCCAACATGTCAAAGCTGTGATCCACCTCTAGATATTTGGGAGTTCTTTGTGAACAAAGCCACTGTTCTGACACGGTCCTGAGGGTTTTATTGGTACAGTTCCGGTTATAGAATAGCTGTTTCACCCCGTTGTCTAACAATTTCTGCAAAGCAAGTTTTACCTACACAGTCAAGGGGCATACAACTTACTTTTGAATATTTTAATACATTTTTCTACCACGCATCCATGTTTTCAGCCATGAATCAACGCTTTTAAATGTAAATCTCTAGGATCCGTCTACCCGGCGAGATATAATATTTATCACAAATGTGTCCCACAGCAAATATCTCATTATGTGTTGTACAGTCGGTTATACTGATGTAACCTGTACTGTAGACAGTGGTGGAAAAAGAACCCAATTTTCATACTTCAGTAAAAGTATAGATACCTTAATAGAAAGTTACTCAAGTAAAAGTGAAAGTCAGCCAGTAAAATACTACTTGAGTAAAAGTCTAAAAAGTATTTGGTTTTAAATATACCTAAGTATCAAAAGTAAAAGTAAAAGTAGAAATAGTTCAACATTCCTTATATTAAGCAAAGCAGACGGCAACATTTTCTTGTTTTTAAATGGATGCATGCCAGGGCAGACTCCAACAATCAGACATAATTTACAAAGATGTGTTTGTGTTTAGTCCACCAGATCAGAGGCAGAAGGGATGACCACGTGTTCTCTTGATAAGTGCGTGAATTTGACAATTTTCCAGTCCTGCTAAGCATTCAAATGTAACGCAGTACTTTTGGTCGTCAGGGAAAAATGTATGGAGTAAAAAGTACAATATTTCCTTTAGGAATGTGGTGAAGTAAAAGTAAAAGTTGTCAAAATATAAATAGTAAAGTAAAGTACAGATACTCCATAAAACGACTTAAGTAGTACTTCAAAGTATTTTTACTTAAGTACTTTACACCGATTGACAGTAGATTATATTGACAGTGTCTGTTACACTGACATAACCTGTACTGTAGTTTATATTGACAGTGTCTGTTACACTGACGTAACCTGTACTGTAGTTTATATTGACAGTGTCTGTTACACTGACGTAACCTGTACTGTAGTTTATATTGACAGTGTCTGTTACACTGACATAACCTGTACTGTAGTTTATATTGACAGTGTCTGTTACACTGACTTAACCTGTACTGTAGTTTATATTGACAGTGTCTGTTACACTGACGTAACCTGTACTGTAGTTTATATTGACAGTGTCTGCTTCCGCTTGTGTCTCTGAGGCTATGGCTCAGTTTGGGATGTGATGTAAAGTAACCTCAATCCATCTGTGGCTAATTACAGACACAAACGCACACACACACACACACATACATACACACACACACACACACACGAGCGCACACACAGGTAGATGATTAGAGTGATGTGGGTGCTGCTCTCTTCAAAGTGACTGAGCTGTTTTAGATCCTGCGGCCTGAGCTCCATAAACACGATACCACTCCGTACACTACACACACACTATACGCTACACACCCCACACGCCCTACACACTACACACACTACAGGTACGTTTCTCCCTCGGGTGTGCTCGTCTGAGGAGGAGATAAATGCCCCCGTGCCTGCGCACACAATGTAAACTAGATGGATGGGGAAGAAATGTGGGTGTAGACATAAACAACCAGATCTCAAGGTTAGCCCTCTGGGGACGTTTAGTAAAGTACTTAAACAAATAATATACAACAGCCATAAAGAAACAGTAATAAAACATAGACCAATCAAACAAACCAGGGAAGGTAAGAGAAGGGAATGTTTGGGAACGGTCCAAGTAAACTAGGGAAGGTAAGAGAAGGGAATGTTTGGGAACGGGGTCCAAGTAAACCAGGGAAGGTAAGAGAAGGGGAATGTTTGGGAACGGGGTCCAAGTAATGAAAATAAACAAAAGCTCCCTCTCTCTACACACACCTAATCCTTCCTAACACACTCTAAGCCTTAACCAGCTTTTACCACAAATACAGGGGTGACACCCTCAGCTAACCTAGTGTGTAAAACAGTGGGTTATCTACGTGTGAATGTACACCCATGGGCAGAACTACCTTTTCCCTTCTCCAGGACCCAGGTAGGGTGGAATACAGCAGGACGACAGGCTGGCACACAAACAAAGATAAATTACTCACAACCAATAACCAAATCCTCAGACAAACAGCCAAACAAAAAGTGCCCCCCTCTTCCTCTTGAGCAACACGGCAAACAGTTTTATACTCTAGTCAACCAGTCACTCAACCACAGCTGCCAGGACTCGGACTGACTCCGGCCGTGTTGACCATCGTCAGCCGCCAGTCAGCACACCTGTAATAACCAGAACACACAAACAGAACAACCACTCTGAACCACACGCCCACACACTACAAAGGAAGACTGGGAGAAAGAAAAACATGTCACACGTAACAACAGACATTTCCATCACACACTACACACTACACACACTATACACACACTACACAATATCACACACTACACACTATACACACTTCACACTATACACACTCATAGACACACTACACACTATACACACCACACTATACACACTACACACTATACACACTACACACCACACACTATACACACTACACTATACACACTACACTACACACTATACACACTACACTATACCACACACTGCACACTACACACTACACACTACACATACACTACACACTAATATAACACTATACACACTATACACTCTACACACTACACACTATACACATACACACACTACACATGCAAACTATACACACTATACACACTAACACACTACACACTACACACTATACACACTAAACACGTATACACACTATACACACTATACACACTATACACTACTACACACTACACACTATACACACTATACACTACACACACTACACACTACACACTACACACTATACACTATATACACTATACACACTATACACACTACACACCACAAACTATACACACTACACACTACACACTATACACACTATACACACTACACACACACACTATACACACTACACACTATACACACTATCCACACACTATACACACTATACACTACACACTATAACACACTATACACTATACACTATACACACTACACACTATACACTATACACTACACCATACACTATACACACTACACACACTACACCACTACACACCATACACACTACACACTATACACACTACACACTACACACTATACACACTACACACTATACACACTACACACACACACTATACACACTACACACTATATACACTATACACACTACACACTACACACTATACACACTATACACTATACACACTACACAATACCACTATACACACTACACACTATACACTATACACACTACACACTACACACACTACACACCACACACTACACACTATACACACTACACACTACACACTATACACTATACACACTACACACTACACACACTATACACACTATACACACTACACACTATACACACCTATACACACTACACACACTATACACACTACACACTATACACGCTACACACGACACACTATACACTATACACACTACAAACTACACACACTATACACACTATACACACTACACTACACACTATACACACTATACACACTATACACACTACACACTATAAACACTACACACTATACACACTACACACTACACACACTATACACATATACACACTATACACACTACCTACACACTACTACACTATACACACATATACACTACATACACACTATACACACTACACACACTACACACTATACCACTATACACACTATACACACTACACACTATACACACTACACACACTATACACACTACACACACTACACACTATACACACTATACACACTATACACACTACACTACACACTATACACACTATACACACTACACACTATACACACTATACACACTACACACTATACACTACACACACTACACACTATACACACTATACACACTACACACACTATACACACTACACACTACACACTGTACACAATATACACACTACACACTATACAAACTATACACACTATACACACTACACAATATACACTACACACTACACACTATACACACTATACACACTATACACACTACACATACTACACACTGCTACACCTGCACTACACACACCATACACACTATACACACTACACACTATCACACTACACACACTACCCACACTACACACTACACACACCATACACACTACACACACTACACACTATACACACTACTATACACACTCACACACCACTACACCTACACACTATACACACTACACACACTACACACACTATACACTCTACACCCTACACACTAACACTACACAACACTACACACTATACACACTACACACACTATACACACTACACACACATACACACTATACACACTATACACACTACACTACACACTAACACACTAACACACTACACACACTACTACACACTACACACTACACACTACTACACACTACACACTACACACACTTACACACCACACTATACACCATACACACTACACACTACATACTACACACTACACACTATACACACTATACACACTACACACTACACACTAACACACTACACACACTACACACTATACACACTATACACACTACATTACACACTACACACTATACACACTATACACACTACACACACTATACACATACACACACTATACACACTATACACACTACACACTATACACACTATCACACTATACACACACACTACACACACACTATACACACTACACACACTACCACACACTATACACTTACACACTATACACACTATACACACTACACACTATACACACTACACACACTACACACACACTACACACACTACACACTATACACACTACACACTATACACACTATACACCACACACTATACACACTATACACACTATACACACTACACTACACACTATACACACTACACACTACACACTATACACACTACACACTACACTATACACACTATACACACTATACACACTATACACACTACACACTACACACTACACACTACACACACACTACACACACTATGCACACACTACACACACTATACACACTATACACACTACACACTATACACACTAACACACTATACACACTACACACTACACACTATACACACTACACACTACACACTATACACACTACACACTCACACTACACACTATACACACTACACACTATACACACTACACACACTATACACACTACACACACATACACACTATACACACTATACACACTATACACACTACTACACTACTAAACACTCTACACACTACACTATACACACTATACACACACACACTATACACTATACACACTACACACTACACACACTACACACCACACTACACACTACACACTATACACACTACACACTATCACACTATACACCAAACACTACACACTAACACACTACACACTATACACACTACACACTATACACACTACACACTACACACACACTACATACACACTACACCTATACACACTACACACTACACACTATACACACACACTACACACTATACACACTACACACTATACACACTACACACACACTATACACACTACACTATCTTACACACTATACACACACACACTACACACACTACACACTATACACACTATACATACTACAAACTATACACACACACTACACACTATACACACTACACACTACACTATACACTATACAACTACATACTACTACACACTATACACACTACACTATATACACTACACACACACACTATACACACTATACACACTATATTTACACACTACACACAACACTACACACAATACACACTATACACACTACACACTATACACACTACACACTATACACACTACACACTACACACCTATACACTACACACTTTTCACACTATACACACTACACACTACACACTATACACACTACAACACTACACACACACTATACACACTATACACACACACATACACACTACACACTACACACTACACACACACACACTACACACTATACACTACACAACACACTACAACTACTCTATACACTACCTTTCACCACACTATACACACTACACACTACACACACTATACACACTACACACTATACACACCACACACTACACACACTACACAATACACACACACTACACACTATACACACTATACACACTATATACACTACACATATTACACACTACACACTATACACCCACACACTACACACTATACACACCATACACACTATACACACTATACACACATACACCTACACACTACACACTACACACACACATACACACTACACACACTACACACACACACAACTATACACACTATACACATACACACTATACACACACACACTACACACTATACACACTACACACACTATACACACTATACACACTACACACACTATACACACTACACACACTACACATATACACACTACACTACACACTACACACTACACACTATACACACTACACACTACACACTACACACACTATACACACACTATACACTACACTATACACACTACACACTACACTACACACTATACACACTACACACTATACACCCTACACTGCACACTACACACCATACACACTACACTATACACACTACACACTATACACACACCACGTACACACCACACACACACACACTACACACTACACACTACACACTATACACACTACACACATACCCACTACACACTATACACACTACACACTATACACACTATACACTATACACCTACAAACACTACACACTACACACTATACACTACACACTATACACACACTATCCACACTATACACACCATACACACTACACACACACACACTACACACACTATACACACTACACACTATACACACACTACACACACTACACACTATACACACTACACACTATACACTATACACACTACACACTATGCACACACACCTACTACACACACTACACACTAACATACACACTACACACTACACACTATACACACTACACTACACAATACACTACACACACACTACACACTATACACACTACACACACACACACTATACACTACACACTATACACACTACACACAACACACACTACACACACTATACACACTACAACACTACATACACTACACACTATACACTCACACACTACACACCTACACACTACACACTATCACACTACACACTATACACACTACACACTACACACTATACACACTATACACACTACACACTATACACACTACACACTACACACTATACACACTATACACACTACACACTATACACACCATACACACTACACACTACACACACTACACACACTATACACACTACACACTATACACACTACACACTATACACACTACACACTACACACACTCCGTAGGGACCACAGAATCTAAAGGGACCACAATGGAAATAAGTATGACGTTATTGTGAAATCCCTGTCACATGTTTTAAATGTATGTACTGTGTGTAAGTTTATTTTTTTAACTTGCAAATAAAATCAATCAATCAATCCTCTAACATTCCCCAAACACTGATCTAACGCTGTATCTTGACAGGTCCCCGCAGACAACCTATCAATGTTATTTGTCAGTCCTACTTTAAACAAAGAACAAATCATAAATTATTACTGTATAGGGCATTATCTGAACTAGTCTTAAAAAAATTGTTAAAGTCTTTATCTGGAATAGATGCTTTACAAAAGAGTTGAAATGGTGTAGTCAGTGGAATTCTTGTGCATGGCACCTTTAAGTAGCAACACATTTCAACTAAACAGTATTTAGTTTAAAACATTTTATTTCATAAATTATTATACATTAAAATACATTAGAATCTTCGTTTGAGACTTTACATGGTGTTCTCTAGGTTATGTCACAGAAGAAGATTGACACCTGAACAGACCAATAGCAGCATAGACATATCCCACAGCACCAACTAATAGGACTTTATGATTGATGCCTGAAACTATAAAACCATAGACTCCTTATACTCTGAGCCTGAGAGAATAATGGTGCACGTCTCTGTTTCAACCCTGTATAATAATATGTTACAGCATGCATTTATACAGTTGCGGCCAAATATATTTGCTGCACCCTTGCACTTCTCTTAAATAGTTCCTAGTTAAAGCCTTGAGTATATTGTGTGATTATACCATCCCACATGGGTTAAATACTTGGGAAGCTCCTGCGTCACATCTCCTGAACGCAACAACACAGACTCAGATCAGGGGTGCGTTACCTTGAGCCGGAGTGTGCAACTCTACAGCATCACACTGTGTGTGTTCGAGGGGTGACAGAAGCCTTAATGGTTATTTATGTCACCCCTCTAACCTGTCTCCTTTAACCTGCGGTAGAAACGCAGACACTTAAACAGGTTTGGTAGCAAACATTATAGGGCAGTTGTGCATCACACAACCATAGCATACACCCACACCATACACCCATACCATAGCATACACCCACACCATACACCCATACCATACACCCACACCATACACCCATACCATAGCATACACCCACACCATACACCCATACCATACCATACCATACACCCACACCATACACCCATACCATAGCATACACCCACACCATACACCCATACCATAGCATACACCCACACCATACACCCATAGCATACACCCATGCCATACACCCATAGCATACACCCATACCATACACCCATACCATACACCCATAGCATACACCCATTGCATACACCCATAGCATACACCCATGCCATACACCCATAGCATACACCCATAGCATACACCCATTCCATACACCCTAGCATACACCCATAGCATACACCCATACCATACACCCATAGCATACACCCATACCATACACCCATAGCATACACCCATACAATACACCCATAGCATACACCCATACCATACACCCATACCATACACTTTAGCATGTACAGTTGAAGTCAGAAATTTATATACACTTAAGTTGGAGTCATTAAAACTTGTTTTTCACCAACTCCACACATTTCTTGTTAACAAACTATAGTTTTGGCAAGTCGGTTAGGACATCTACTTTGTGCATGACACAAGTAATTTTTCCAACAATTGTTTATTTCACTTATAATTCACTGTATCACAATTCCAGTGGGTCAGAAGTTTACATACACTAAGTTGACTGTGCCTTTAAACAGCTTGGAAAATTCCAGAAAATGATGTCATGGCTTTAGAAGCTTCTGATAGGCTAATTGACATCATTTGAGTCAATTGGAGGTGTACCTGTGGATGTATTTCAAGGCCTACCTTCAAACTCAGTGCCTCTTTGCTTGAAATAATGGGAAAATCAAAAGACATCAGCCAAGACCTCTGAAAAAAAATTGTAGACCTCCACAAGCCTGGTTCATCCTTGGGAGCCTGAAGGTACCACATTCATCTGTACAAACAATAGTACGCAAGTATATACACCATGGGACCACGCAGCCGTCATACCGCTCAGGAAGGAGACACGATCTGTCTCTTAGAGATTAACGTACTTTGGTGCGAAAATTGCAAATCAATCCCAGAACAACAGCAAAGGACCTTGTGAAGATGCTGGAGGAAACAGGTACAAAAGTATCGATATCCACAGTAAAACGAGTCCTATATCGACATAACCTGAAAGGCCGCTCAGCAAGGAAGAAGCCACTGCTCCAAAACCGCCATTAAAAAGCCAGACTACGGGTTGCAACTGCACATGGGGACAAACATTGTACTTTTTGGAGAAATGTCCTCTGGTCTGATGAAACAAAAATAGAACTGTTTGGCCATAATGACCATTGTTATGTTTGGAGGAAAAGGGGGTGGCTTGCAAGCCAAAGAATACCATACCAACCGTGAAGCATGGGGGTGGCAGCATCATGCTGTGGGAGTGCTTTTGCTGCAGGAGGGACTGGTGCACTTCACAAAATAGATGGCATCATGAGGGAAGGAAAATTATGTGGATATATTGAAGCAACATCTTAGACATCAGTCAGGAAGTTAAAGCTTGCTCGCAAATAGGTCTTCCAAATTAACAATGACCCCAAGCATGCTTCCAGAGTTGTGGCAAAATTGCTTAAGGACAACAAAGTCAAGGTATTGGAGTGGCCATCACAAAGCCCTGACCTCAATCCTATAGAACATTTGTGGGAAGAACTGAAAAAGCGTGTGCGAGCAAGGAGGCCTAGAAACATGACTCAGTTACACCAGCTCTGTCAGGAGGAATGGCCCAAAATTCACCGAACTTAATGTGGGAAGCTTGTGGAAGGCTACCTGAAACGTTTGACCCAAGTTAAACAATTTAAAGGCAATGCTACCAAATACTAATTGAGTGTATGTAAACTTCTGACCCACTGGGAATGTGATGAAAGAAATAAAAGCTGAAATAAATCATTCTCTCTACTATTATTCTGACATTTCACATTCTTAAAATAAAGTGGTGATCCTAACTGACCTAAAACAGGGAATTTTTACCAGGATTAAATGTCAGGAATTGTGAAAAACTGAGTTTAAATGTATTTGGCTAAGGTGTATGTAAACTTCCGACTTCAACTGTATATTAAACAGCCATACCTAGCATAATACATCATACAACCCTCCTTCCCTGAGATTCCAACAACAGTCCTCAAACACTTCAGAGCTTGTCACTACAATAATCGCATAAAGTATAAATATGTGGTTTGTTGGTTACTTTGAATACATTCCTCCAATACCTATTGTCACAGGGAGGTATATGTTTATAGCTAAGTGATAGAAGCCACCCTGTATGTGATGTCAGTACCCTGTGCTCTCAGCATTGTGTACATATATTCAGGTTATCCTTAGAGTAGTGCTTCCCAAACTATACCATATTTCAGGCTGGGACGCAAGAGGAATTGGTCTCCGCTTGAGCCCTGTTTGGGGAGCACTACTCTAGAGTGACATTCTGTTTAACAACACACCTATTCAGAAGCAGAAATACTCATAGCATACAGTACAGAATATACACCCCTCCATACAGTACAGAATATACACCCCTCCATACAGTACATAATATACACCCCTCCATACAGTACAGAATATACACCACTCCATGAAAATATAATCATACATAAATACAATTGTTTCTGGAAATATACAAATATAATTTTCACATGATATCTTATAGTTTTCATAATATTATGATTGTTTCAAGTTTCAGTTAAACCCTTTGATTAAATTAACCAGTATATGCTACTCGGACCTGGCAGAATCCACGTTCACCTGTGCAATACATCCAGTATAGATATTCCTAACCCATAGAGAGGATTATAAAGTGCTTTATGTGACTCAGTCTGTTCTGTGAGGGTTACAGATCTACTGTAGGATGTCCAGTTCTATGTCCTGTGAGGATTACAGATCTTGGACGTCCAGTTCTATGTCCTGTGAGGGTTACAGATCTAGGATGTCCAGTTCTATGTCCTGTGAAGGTTACAGATCTAGGACGTCCAGTTCTATGTCCTGTGAGGATTACAGATCTAGGACGTCCAGTTCTATGTCCTGTGAGGATTACAGATCTAGGACGCCCAGTTCTATGTCCTGTGAAGGTTACAGATCTAGGACGTCCAGTTCTATGTCCTGTGAGGATTACAGATCTTGGACGTCCAGTTCTATGTCCTGTGAGGGTTACAGATCTAGGATGTCCAGTTCTATGTCCTGTGAAGGTTACAGATCTAGGACGTCCAGTTCTATGTCCTGTGAGGGTTACAGATCTAGGACGTCCAGTTCTATGTCCTGTGAGGATTACAGATCTTGGACGTCCAGTTCTATGTCACTCTCTTTTGGTTTCCTGCGTTTGGCTCTGGCTGGAGATCGGCTCCTCCTCTGGCCTTTCCCCCCTGACCCCTCCCCCGCAGACGCCATCTTGTGTCCATCAGAGACAGTTTCATTGGGCTCTATCAGGGTTAAGGAGCACATTTGTGAATCTGGGTCTGTGTTCTCCATTGATCCTGGCTGGGACTCCACAGAGGTTCTGGTCATCTGGTGGATCAGAGGGATTTCTCTCTTTCCCTCTGTCTCCTCACCGCCATCTTCTTCAGGATTAAACTCCTCCACAGCATTCTCCGGCATCTCCTCCTCTCCTCCCTCTTCCTCATCCTCAGCCTCTGCTGACACCCCCACATTATCCTCTGTGTCTTCCTCAGGAGTCTCCTCCTCTCCTCCCTCTGTCTCTCCATCTCCTCCTGTCTCTCCCTCTCCTCCTGTCTCTTCCTCTCCTCCTGTCTCTCCCTCTCCTCCTATCTCTCCCTCCTCCTTTTCACTCTCTTTCTCTGTTGTTTCTCCTGCTGTGTTTTCATTCTCCAACTCTCCCTTCTCTTCTTCCACCTTGAATTCAGACACCACATTGCTCTCCTCCTCCTCCTCCTCCTCCTCCTCCTCCTCCTCCTCCTCCTCTTCTCCTGTTCCACCCTCCTCTGTCTCCTCTTCAGCTTTGTCTGTCTCCTCCTCCACTGCTCCCTCTCCTTCAGTCATTTCTCCACCCCCCTCCTCAGCTGCTCCCTCTTCAGTCTCTACTTCCTTATCCTCTCCCCTCCTCCTCACCCTCACCCATCTCCTCCCCTCTCCCGTCTCTCCTTCTTCCTCCTCCTCCTCCTCCTCATCCTCAGTTCCCTCTACCCTCCGTCCTCCTCCTGTTCTTCAGCTTCTATCTCCTCAGCTATTTTCTCCTCTACTTCCCCAATCAGAGACTCAGCTCCATCACTCTCCTGTCCCTCCTCCTCCTCCTCTCCCCCAGTCACTCTTTCTTCTTCCTCTTCCTCCTCAGGGATAGCTTCCTGTATGACAACAGTTGGTATAATATCCTCCTCTTCCTTGTCTTCCTCGTCTTCGTGTACCACCTCTAGATCCCCAACCTGCTCCTCCTCCTCCTCCTCCTTCTTCTCCTCCTCTTCCAGGTTGTCATTGTTCTTCCCCTCCTTGGGGGTAGGGGGCGCCGGAGGCTCTGGGTCTTTCTTCATCCGTAGGATCTTACACAGATCAAACGCCATCATCACCGGCGCCTTGGCAACCACAGCCTCCATTTTGATTGCCTGGGCCTCCGCCTTTTTCCGTATGCAGGCGTCGCAGGGACAGTACTCGTCCTCGCTGCGCTGGTCGCTAACATCGCCTGAACCCTGCTCTCCATCACTCTCATTCACCGACTGGACCTTCATGACCTTCAAAGCAAAGTCTAACTTTATTTGGAGTGCATTTATAATATGGCAATAGGGCCTACAGTTGACAATAAAGTAGGAATTAAAACACTATGTATTAAAGGGATAGTGCAAGATTTTTCTACTTACCCAGAATCAGATGAACTCATGGATGAAATGTGTATGCGTTCAGTTTGAAGGAAGTTTCTAACTAGAATTAGCGCGATGAATGGAAGTCTTGGGGATCAGCATGCTAGCATTCATTGTGCTAACGCTAAAACTACCTTCAACTTCCTTCAAACTGCACGCAGAGACATACAAATCGAATCCATGATTTCCTCTGACTCTGGGTAAGTAGAAAAAAAGTTCACTGCTAAAATCTCTTTCAAATCTTACTAAAAGTTTGTTTTAAAGCTGTTAAACTTTAAGAGCAATAGAATCACTAACTGATTTAGAAACCTCAGGGGTTTGCCCCACTCACCTTTAATCTCCGCCTCCTCTGGTCTGTTTCAGCTGACTCCCGGGACAGGTTAGGGGGGCGTGGCCCCCGGCTTGCCCGCCCCCGGATCTTCCTCAGTTCATGATCAATGCTCGTCTGGATCCTCTTCTTCACCTCGTCTCTCAGCTCAGTGATCATAGCGTCCAACATCGCATTGTCGTCCAGGTCCCACCTCACCTTCACAAACACAACAGTATTATCAAAGATTATCCATAAAAAAACGTATTTATGATTTTCATGATGATGATTATTATTAATGCTGTTGTGTTTGTTGTTGTGGTTTTTATTACTGTTGTAGCAGTACCTTGAACTCAGCCATGGCGTCTACGTAGTGGGTCATGAACTGTTTCTCCAGCTTCTTCAGCAGGTTGAGAACCCAGACCGGGTCAGGGTCCTGTGAGACACGCTTGGTGAGCAGCGCTCTCTGGACTGATGGGGGTGTCCCTGAGCTGGGGGTGTCCTCTGGGGTGTCTCTCTCTGTGTCAGTGGGGGACTTGTAGGCTGTGCTGTCTGAAGAGGACGGGCTCCCTGGGATTTGTAGGCTCTCAGGGGTCTGCAGCAATTCACCTCTCCCTTCATCATCCCCTGGGCTGCCCCGCACTCGGCTGGTGATGTCTGGGGTCGCCGCTGGTGATGCTGCTTCCTCTCCTCCTCCAGCTGCCTCCCCCTCTCCTGCCTCCCCCTCTCCTTCTCCTTCCCCTCTCTCTCCCTCCGCTATGAGAGTGATGTCACCCGCTGTTTCATCTGGTCTGGTCTTCCCAGAACCCCCAGACCCTGCTGAGACGCTGGTCAGGTCCACACCAGAGTCTTTCAGCCTCTCCTTCTCCTCTCCCTCGTCCTCCTTCCCCTTCTCAGGCTCGGACAGCCACAGTGACTGTAGTATATCCATGACCTCTTGGTAACTCTGGCCCCTGTCAGGGCTCGGGTCTGCAGCTGGAGAAGTGGGCGGGTCGATGAGCTGCAGCTGGGCCAGACAGTCCAGCAGACCTTTAGCAGAGGAGCTCAGTCTGCGTCCGTACACAGAACCTATCTGGAGTAAAGAGACAGGTGGGAGAATTAAGGATTAGGAATAAATCATATCAAAAAGTTATTTTTTCTCCCCCTGAAAGTCATACAAACCATGTGAATATGACAATAAAAGTATTCAAATAATAACAGTTATTAGTATGCAATATATAAGTAAAACTATACTGTAAAGTATATAACCCTATGAGTACAAGACATGTAAGTTGAAAATACATTGAAAATATGTATTTTGAACGTCTTGTGCTCACTGGGAAGTAAAAGTATGTGAGTAAAAGTCTAGAAACAGGAAATACCTCGGGTAGGGAGCTGCATCGGCCCAGTGAAGGGCTCAGTAGAACCTTCATCACCGCCACAGATGAGTGGCAGCTCCGGGGCAGCTCGGACTCGCTGCTGAGGAACAGGTGGGGATGACAAGGAGAAGTGATGTCATTGGTGGGCGGGGCTGGGTCAGGGCAGCAGTCAGCACACTCAGAGCACTCTCCCTCCTCCCTTTCCTCTTCTTCTTTCACCTCCTTCTCCTCCTCCTCTTCCCTTTCTTCCTCCTCCTCTTTCACCTCTCCCTCTTCCTCTGGTTGCTGGGCAGCCTTCTTTACTTCCTGTTCCTGTTGTCCTGTTTCAGCCGTGTTCTCCTGCTCCATCTCTGTGGTTTCAACCGGTTCTTGTTTCTCCTCAGTCTCCTCTCCTCCCTGTCCCTCTGTTTCCCCTCCTTTCTCCTCTCCTTCCTCTCCTTTTTCTTCTGTCTCCTCAATTCCCTCGTTCATCTCGTCTTCAGGGTTATCCATGCTGCTGTCAGCAGGGATGCCTCTCAGCCAATCACTGACGACGTCATTGGGCGAGGTGTTGGGTAGACAGAGGGGATCCAGCTCCTCTATCTCCTCCTCTTCCTGTTTGGGCTTCTTGCTCCTCTGGCTACTCCCACTCTTCCCACTATCAGTGATGCTAACCTTTGACCCTGCAGGGCTGGAGGGACGCGAGGCAGCCATGTTCCCCCTGAGCAGGTCAGTTGCTGACAGGGACTGGGAGAGGAGGCTATCACTGACGCTGGCTGTCCCCAGCTGGATGGTGGGTCTGGAGCCCTCGGGGGGATTGAGGGACTGGGAGAGAGGGTCTCCCGCTTTGGCTGACTTTGGTCTGGAGTTCCCTTTGATTACAATCTTCTCAGTTTTGGAGGTTTTCACAGAGCGAACGCTGCCCGTGTTACTCTGAGCTCTGACCCTGTGACCTTTCACTTGTAGGAAGGATGCCTTGTCTCTGGCCTCTCCTCGTCCTGGGCCTCGCTGGCCTTCTGAACTTTCACCTTTGACCTGGTGGAGCAGGCGGAGGAAGCAGCTCTGGAGTCTCTAGTGTGCACGCTGGGAGCTTTCTTCTCTGTGACATCATCTCTGACATCATCATCTCTGTGTGTAGCCTTGCTGGCAGTTCGGCTGGCGGCTTTACTTTGAGACTCCTCTTTGGTCTTGGTGGTTTCGGTGGTGGCAGGCGGTGTCTGATTGGTGGATTTAGCACTGGCCTGTGGTGCTCTGGAGAGGGGGTCTGGTGGTTGAGGAATCTGCTTTACTTTTGGGTTTTGTGCTCACGGCAGATTTCACACTGCCTGTCTCAAGGTCATCTCCTGTAGTGCTGGGGGCAGTTCTATAACCCTTCTCACCTCTCTCTTTTTTCAGGTGCAGAAACATACTTCTATTAGTGCCATTAGACTTATGAGATGTACTGGATTTAGCTGAGACGTGAGATTTAGCCGACATGGCGCTAGCTGGTCTCTCCTCTGTTTTCTCTCCCTCCCCGTCAACCCCTGTTGTTTCAATGGCAGGGACTTCTGCTGTTATGGGTGCTGGAGAGACCGCTCCAGTACTTCCATTACAGGTGGACTTGTGAGAGCTGCTGGACTTTGCTGAACCATTAGATTTAGTCGACATGGCACTCGCTGGTCTCTCTGTCCCCTCTCCTCCGGTGGTCTCAACAATATCAGCTTGTTCTGAAGCTGGAGTTCCAGCCCTCCTACTACTAGTAGACTTATGAGATCTGGTGGACATGACAGAGGCGGTGGATTTAGCTGACATGGCGCTCGCTGGTCTCTCAGTTTCCTCTTCCTCTTTGTCTCCCTCTTCTTCCTCACCTGTCGTCTCGATAGCAGGAACATCTTGAGCTCTACTACTTCCAGGCCTGTTAGACCTGCGGGACTTTGCTGAAGCGTTAGATTTAGCTGTCATGAGACTGGCTGCTCTCTCCTTCTCCTCTCCGACCTCGTCTCCTCCTGTTGTTTCGATAACAGGGACATCGGCTGGTCGGGAGCTTGGAGTCTCAGCCCTCCTGCTGCAGGTAGATTTATGAGACCTCCTGGACTTGACTGAAGCAATGGTTTTAGCTGAGATGGCGCTCGCTGGTCTCTCCTCTGTGTCTCCAGCAGCAGTTGTATCGTCAACCGTCTCATCTCCCCCTGTCGTCGTAATAACAGGGATGTCTTTAGTCCCTGGAGTCTCAGCCCCTAACACTCCTACTGCAGGTGGACTTGTGGGACCTGCTGGACTTTGCTGAAGCCGTAGTTTTAGCTGACATGACGCTTGCTGCTCTCTCCTCTCCCTCAGCATCTACAGCAGGCTCAGAAGCTGGTACCACTGGTGAATTGGAGGAAGGGGCCCGTTCTGCCTTGCTGTAGGTAGACTTATGAGATCTGCTAGATTTCACTGAGGCGTCATTGTTATCCAACATGGCACTCGCTGGTCTCTCCTCTGTGTCTCCGGCAGCAGCAGCCGATCCGTTTTCATCTCCCCCTGTCGTCGTAGTAGCAGGGAACTCTTTAGCAACAGGCCTCTCAGCCCTAACACTCCTACTGCAGGTGGACTTGTGGGACCTGCTGGACCTGACAGAAGCTGACACAGTCTTCTCTTCCTCTGTTTTCTCTGCTTGATCGTTGACTGGAGTTTCACAAGCGGCTGGCTTTGGAGTGGTAGCCTTACAGGCAGACTTATGCGTCCTGCTGGACTTGATAGAAGCCCTAGTTTTAGCTGACATGGCGCTTGCTTCTCTCTCATCATCTTCAGCAGGTTCAGGTTCAGTAGCTGCTACCTCTGGTGAGTTGGGGGAAGGGGCCTGTTCTGCTTTGCTGCAGGTAGACTGACAGGACCTACGGGACTTGGCTGAGTGGCTTGATTTAGCTGACATGGAGCTCTCTGCCCTCTCGTCTGTTTCCTCTCCCTCTTCTGCCTCTTCACCTTCACCCGTTGTCTCAATAATAGGGACTTCAGGTGTTTCAGAGTTCGCAGAAGCAGCCCTAACATTATGACTGCGGGTAGACTTATGGGATCTGCTGGACTTTGCTGAAGCGTTGCTTTTAGCTGACATGGCACTGGCTCCTCTCTCCTCTGTCTCTGCTGCTCCTGTATCCTCAGCAACTTCTGGTTCTGATCTGGGAGATGATGCCCTCTCTGAAGCTTTGGTGGACCCATCTGCTTTGCTACAGGTAGACTTATGAGACCTGCTGGACTTGGCTGAGAGACTAGATTTAGCTGACATAATGCTTGCTGCTCTCTGCTCTCCTCCCTCTTCCACCTCTCCCTCTTTCACTTCTCCCTCTTCCTCCATCTCTCCCTCCATCTCTCCCTCCATCTCTTCCTCCATCTCTCCCTCCATCTCTTCCTCCATCTCTCCCTCCATCTCTCCCTCCATCTCTCCCTCCATCTCTCCCTCCATCTCTCCCTCCATCTCTTCCTCCATATCTGCAAGGGATTCTGAGGCCTTAGACTTATGGGAGGTTCTGGAGTTCCTGCCCTTGACTGAAGAGAAGGATTTGGCTGAGAGGGCGCTGGCTGCTCTCTCCTCTTTCTCTCCCCCCTCCACATCTCCCTCCTTCCCTGTTTCCTCCCCCTCCTCGAGCAGAGACAGGTGTGACATCTTGCTGGCTGCTCGGCCCTCTTGGTAGTAGTGGGTACAGTTGGACCTGATGGTCCTCTGAGAAAAACCACACTCATCTGAGCCACCTAAGAGTCCGCTCCCTGACCTCTCCTCCTCCTCTTCCTCCTCCTCCTCTTCCTCCACCTCCTCCTCACATTTTGATCGCTTTGACCTATGTGACTTCTGTGAGGGGCAGGATGCAGGGCTGTACCCTTGGTCACACCCCCGACAGTGAGGACATACACTGGACCCCATAGACCCCAAAGACCCAATGGACCCCCCCGAGCCACCGGAGAGGCCGGTGAGAGTGGACATAACGCTGACTGCCCTCTCCTCCCCCTCCTCAGCTTCATCATCTCCCTCCTCTGGAGCCACAGGGGTCCTGATTCTGTTGGAGGGAGATCTGGATCTATGGGAGGATCTGTGGGAGGATCTGGATCCATGGGAGGCTTGGCTGGCCTTCGACCACGAGCTGTCCACTCTCTCCTTGTCGGCCTTAGGGATGACTTCTCCACCGCGGCAGGAGCATGAGTTACTAGAAGGCCGGGAGGAGGCTCTGCTCCCCCTCTCCTCACCCATGTCACGCCTTTCCTCTTCCCTCTCTCCCACCTCCTTTCCCTGTGGGGTGTGTTTCCTGCTCCTGGAGGAAGTAGACACACGGCTGGGAGGTTGTGGGGTCAAGGGGAGGGCTTGTGGGGGGTCGTTGCTATGGCAACAGCGTGAGACACTGGGAGGGTGGTCAACCACATCTTCCTGAAGTGCCTGGAGGACATGGGAGGAGCTAGACAGAGGACGCTCCTCCCCCTGGTTGTCTGTGGCACTCAGGTTAAGCTCGCTGCGGCTGCAGCTGCGGCTGACTGTACACACCTCCACCATCCCTCCATCCCTCTCCACCTCCACCCGTTGCTGTACCTCCTCCCTGACGCAGCACTCCTGGACAACCCTTCCGGGCTCTGAGCACTGCCTGTGGGTCGCCCGCCTCCTCACCAACTTGCTGGAGCGGCAGGAGGAGGAGGAGCTAGAGGAGTGGGTGTGTCTAACCCTGGAGTGGGAGTGCTTAGAGGTCTGGATGTGGGCGGGGTTCTCCCAGAGGTCATACTCCGGGTCCTGTCTCTGGAAGCAGCAGGCACAGTGTGGCTGTGGCTCCTCCAGGGAGGGCTGTGGAGGCTTGGGGGCGTAGTCGGCAGCTTCAGCAACACAGGAGGCGGAGTCAGGGTCTGAGCAGCTTTCTGATTGGCCTTGCTGCAGGAAACAACGATAACA
>NW_025535146.1:32500-45000 GCF_020615455.1 Coregonus clupeaformis | reverse complement strand
GAGAGAAGTAGACCAATGCGCAGCGTGATGAATGAACATGTTACTTTATTATATTAAAGCACGAACAAAAACAATAAACGACTCGTGAAGTCCACGGTGACAATGACCGAACACGGAACAAGAACCCACAAACACAAAAGGAAAACAGACAGTATAAATATGGCTCCCAATCAGAGACAACCAGCCAACAGCTGACACTCGTTGCCTCTGATTGGGAGTCACTCAGGCCAACATAGAAATACACAACCTAGAACCCCCAACATAGAAATAGAACACATAGAATGAACACACCCTGGCTCAACATATAGAGTCCCAGAGCCAGGGTGTGACAATGATCTTTATTGACTACAGCTCAGCGTTCAACACCATAGTGCTCTCCAAGCTCATCACTAAGCTAAGGACCCTGGGACTGAACACCTCCCTCTGCAACTGGATCCTGGACTTCCTGATGGGCCTCCCTCAGGTGGTGAGGGTAGTCAACAACACATCCGCCTCGCTGACCCTCAACACAGGGGCACCTCAGGGGTGTGTGCTTAGTCCCCTCCTGTACTCCCTGTTACCCACGACTGCATGGCTGCGCACGACTCCAACACCATCATTAAGTTTGCCCATGACACAACGGTGGTAGGCCTGATCACAGACGACGATGTTCAGCAGTCTTATGGCTTAGGGGTAGAAGCTGTTCAGGAGCCTTTTGGTCCCAGACTTGGCGCTCTGGTACCACTGGCTGTGCGGTAGCCGAGAGAACAGTCTATGATTTGGGTGGCTGGAATCTTTGAAAATGTTTAGGGTCTTCCTCTGACACCGCCTGGTATAGAAGTGCTGGATGGCATGGAGCTCGGCCACATTGATGTACTGGTGATGTACTGGAGCAAGGTACTATCCTCTGTAGCGCCTTGCTGTCGGATGCCAAGCAGTTTCCATACCAGGCGGTGATGCAGCCAGTACAGACGACCTCAATGGTGCAGCTGTATAACTTTTTGAGGATCTGAGGGCCCATGCCAGATCTTGTCCAACCTGCTGAGGGGGAGGAGGCATTGTCGTGCCCTCTTCACGACTGTGTTGGTGTGTTTGGACCATGATAGATCCTTAGTGATGTGGACACCGGGGAACTGGAAGCTCTCGACCCGCTCCACTACAGCCCCGTCGATGTGAATGGCAACATGCTCGGCCTTTCGTTTCCTGTAGTCCACGATCAGCTCATGTGCCTTGCTGACATTGAGGGACAGGTTGTTATCCTGGCACTATACTGCCAGGTCTCTGACCTCCTCCCTATAGGCTGTCTCATCATCGTTAGAAATCAAAAACCAGAATGACCATATCCTCCATGTCAATAAGCTGGACCCAGCTGGACCCATCTGGCACAGAGCAGGACCTTGTCAGCTGCTTGGCTTTTCTTTTTGGCAGATATGAAACCTACATTCAGCTTATAACCTGTCCTATACTCATGACTGTGACTGGGTTATTCAGACTAGATGATTGTTAATGTGTTGATTTATTAAGTCATGATATTATGAACATATGTACAGAATTGTGGAACATTAGAACAACAGAGACTGGCCAATACTTTAGTACTTTATAACTTATTGATGCACCATGAGACCAACCTCTCTTTTTACGATCACAGAATCCTATAATCATTTAACACATGAAAGGACCACAGAAACATACACTGAGTGGACAAAACATTATGAACACCAGCTCTTTCCGTGACATAGACTGACCAGGTGAAAGCTATGATCCCTTATTGATGTCACTTGTTAAATCCACTACAAATCAGTGTAGATGAAGGGGAGGAGACAGGTTAAAGAAGGATTTTTAACCTTGAGACAACTGAGACATGGATTGTGTATGTGTGCCATTCAGATGGTGAATGAGCAAGACAAAATATTTAAGTGAACAGGGTATGGTAGTAGGTGCCAGACGCACCGGTTTGTGTTAAGAACTGCAACGCTGCTGGGTCTTTCACGCTCAACAATCTCCCGTGTGTATCAACAATGGTCCACCACCCAAAGGACATCCAGCCAACTTGACACAACTGTGGGAAGCATTGGAGTCAACATGGGCCAGCATCCCTGTGGAACGCTTTCGACACCTTGTAGAGTCCATGCCCCCAACGAATTGAGGCTGTTCTGAGGGCAAAAGGGGCTGCAACTCAATATTAGGAAGGAGTTCCTAATGTTTTGTACTCTATTGTATAACGCACCGACCGACACACACGCGTGTAATGTTAGCTGAAAGGTTACAAGGTAAAGAGGTATGACAGTCCAGACTATGTTTAGAGTAGTGTCTCTGTTGGTCTGACAATCCTATTTGGGACAGACTTTAAACGGGTCGCACATGCTGAGATCATCCCTGCTGCTGGACAACCTGACCATGACACATTACGTAAGCCCTGTGTCAAACACGCACACACTCACGAACACATAACGTTCTACCAATTAATTCTAGTAGCCATATAACATTATAATCATTTCCATAGATTTCCAAAATTACTAGTTAGCCTATTGTAATTACCAATAATTGGAAAGGGGGCATATATATTCAATTAATTCTTAACAAACTGAAAAATATAATCCTATTTTTTTTTCAAAGGTTTTCCATTTTTTTTTTTTTTTAGATACAAATCTCTTCCTGAATTGACTGTCTTTAACTCAAATTGACCCCAAGCATTGGTAATTACATGGCCTTTTGCAATCCTACCCCTGATTGAGACTAATGCATTGAGATTACATTAGCTACAGGCTGGGCAGAAACAATGCCAGACAGTCTGGTAGAGCAGATGGTTGAGTGGGTTGGAACACGATGCTGGCACCACCAGCTGGCTGAGTGGGTTGGAGCACGGTGCTGGCACCACCAGATGGCTGAGTGGGTTGGAGCACGGTGCTGGCACCACCAGATGGCTGACTGGGTTGGAGCACAGTGCTGGCACCACCAGATGGATGACTGGGTTGGAGCACAGTGCTGGCGTCACCAGATGGCTGAGTGGGTTGGAGCACGGTGCTGGCACCACCAGATGGTTGACTGGGTTGGAGCACGGTGCTGGCACCACCAGATGGTTGAGTGGGTTGGAGAACAGTGATGGCATCACCAGATGGCTGAGTGGGTTGGAGCACGGTGCTGGCACCACCAGATGGTTGAGTGGGTTGGAGCACAGTGCTGGCGTCACCAGATGGATGAGTGGGTTGGAGAACAGTGATGGCATCACCAGGGTTGTAGGTTTAAATTCCAAATGCGCTGCATGTACTTTATACATCTGTTAACTGTGGCCAAAAAAAACATCCTATTGAAATACATCTAAAGTGAAAGATTCTGCTGTTTTAACCTAGCCCCAATCCTAACCTTAACCTAGACCCAATCCTAACCTTAACCCTAAACTTAACCACTAACCCTAAACTTAACCACTAACCCTAAATGTAACCCTCATCCTAATTGTAACCCTAACCCTATATCTAACCCATAAGCCTAAAATAGCCTTTGTCCTTATGGGGACCTGGGAAATTCCAGTACACAAACACACACACACACACACACACACACACACACCCACACACAGATTACATTTACATTTACGTCATTTAGCAGACGCTCTTATCCAAAGCGACATACAAATTGGTGCATTCACCTTATGATAGCCAGTGGGACAACCACTTTACCCAAAACATTTTTATAGTATATTTTAAATTGTCTTTATATATATAAATATATACAGTGGGGAGAACAAGTATTTGCAGGTTTTCCACTTACAAAGCATGTAGAGGTCTGTAATTTTTATCATAGGTACACTTCAACTGTGAGAGATAGAATCTGTCACGGTCGTCTGACGAATGAGTAGACCAAAGCGCAGCGCGTTGAGTGAACATGACTTTATTAAGATAAAGTACACTAACCAAAACAATAAACACTGACGAAACGTGAAGTCCAACAGTACACGACTGAACACGGAACACAGGAACAACAGGAACAATGGAACAAAAACCCACAACCACAAAGTGAAAACACACAGTTTAAATATGGCTCCCAATCAGAGATAACGAGCTGACAGCTGACACTCGTTACCTCCGATTGGGAGTCATTGACCAATCACCACTAAACACAAACAAATGAAACACACCCAACCCCAACACCACCAAATGAAATACACCCTGGCTCTAACACACAGTCCCGGAGCCAGAGTGTGACAGTACCCCCAAAGGCGCGGACTCCGACCGCGCCTAACCCAAAAATGGGGAGGGCTGGGTGGGTGTTGTTCCTCGGAGGCGGCTCTGGCACTGGTCGTGGGTCCCCACCCCCACCATAGTCACTACCTCGCTTTAGTAGCCTCCTCCATTTGACCACCCTACAACCTAACCCACCTGGATTAAGGGGCAGCACCGGACTAAGAGGCAGCACCGGACTAAGGGGCAGCACCGGACTAAGGGACAGCACCGGGCTAAGGGACAGCACCGGACTAAGGGGCAGCACCAGGATAAGGGACAGCACCAGGATAAGGGGCAGCACCAGGATAAGGGACAGCACCGGGCTAAGGGGCAGTACCGGACTAAATGGCGGATCCTGGCTGGCTGGCTCTGGCGATCCTGGCTGGCTGGGCGGATCCTGGCTGGACGGCTCTGGCGGATCCTGGCTGGACGGCTCATGGCTGGCTGACGGATCTGGCTGCTCGCGGCTGGCTGAAGGATCTGGCTGCTCGCGGCTGGCTGACGGATCTGGCTGCTCATGGCTGGCTGACGGATCTGGCTGCTCGCGGCTGGCTGACGGATCTGGCTGCTCATGGCTGGCGGAAGGCTCTGGCTGATCCTGTCTCGACGGAAGGCTCTGGCTGATCCTGTCTGGCGGAAGGCTCTGGCTGATCCTGTCTGGCGGACGGCTCTGGCTCCTGTCTGGCGGAAGGCTCCAGCGGCTCCTGTCTGGCGGAAGGCTCTAGCGGCTCCGATCTGGCGGACGGCTCTGAAGGCTCATGGCAGACGGGGCGGCTTTGCAGGCTCAGTACAGACGGGCGGCTTTAGCGCCGTTGGGCAGACGGGTAGTTCAAGCGCCGTCGGGCAGACGGGCAGTTCAGGCGCCGTTGGGCAGACGGGCAGTTCAGGCGCCGTTGGGCAGACGGGCAGTTCAGGCCCCGTTGGGCAGACGGCAGACTCTGGCCGTCTGAGACGCACCGTAGGCCTGATGCGTGGTGCCGGAACTGGTGGTCCCAGGCTGAGGACACGCATCTCAGGGCTAGTGCGGGGAGAAGGAACAGGGCATGCTGGACCCTGAGGACGCACATAAAGCCTAGTACGTGGTGCCGGAACTGGTGGTCCCAGGCTGAGGACACGCATCTCAGGGCTTTTTATGGTGCGTGGAGCAGGAACAGGCCGGGCTGGGCTGGCGACGCGCACCGTATCCCTGGTGTGAGTGGCCGGAACAGGCCGGGCCGGGCTGGCGAAGCGCACCATATCCCTGGTGCGTGGAGCAGGAACCGGCCGGGCTGGGCTGGCGACGCACACCGTAGGTTCTGTGCGTGGAGCAGGAACAGGCCGGGCTGGACTGGCGACGCACACCGTGGGCTTGATGCGTGGAGTAGGAACAGGCCGGTCCGTACTGGGAACACACACCACTGGCTTTAACTGGGGATCAGGAACGGGCCGGACCGGACTGGTAACACACATCAGTCTCTCACGCCGTGCCGCAACAACTTCCCTTCCTCTACTCGCCAATGGCTCCCGTAATCCGATAGCCTTCTCTCCACGTCTCCCTGTGGCAGCCTCCTGCTGCCCAGCCGCCTAGCCATTTGCCCCCCAAAAAACTTTTTGGGGGTTGCTCTCGATCCTTCCAACGATGACCCTGCTGACGCCGTTGCTCCTCTCTCGCCAGGGCCTTGATCTTCCCCCAAGGTCCCTTGCCCCCGAGCATGTCCTCCCAGGACCACGATTTGCCCACCTGGGCCATCGCCAGCCTCTCGATCTCCTTACCAGGCGCCTCCTCCCATGTCCAGTCTCTTTGCTCCTGGACACGCTGCTTGGTCCTTTTAGGGTGGGTTTTTCTGTCACGGTCGTCTGACGAATGAGTAGACCAAAGCGCAGCGCGTTGAGTGAACATGACTTTATTAAGATAAAGTACACTAACCAAAACAATAAACACTGACGAAACGTGAAGTCCAACAGTACACGACTGAACACGGAACACAGGAACAACAGGAACAATGGAACAAAAACCCACAACCACAAAGTGAAAACACACAGTTTAAATCTCTAATCAGAGATAACGAGCTGACAGCTGACACTCGTTACCTCCGATTGGGAGTCATTGACCAATCACCACTAAACACAAACAAATGAAACACACCCAACCCCAACACCACCAAATGAAATACACCCTGGCTCTAACACACAGTCCCGGAGCCAGAGTGTGACAGAATCTAAAACAAAAATCCAGAAAATCACATTGTATGATTTTTAAGTAATACATTTGCATTTTATTGCATGACATAAGTATTTGATCACCTACCAACCAGTAAGAATTCCGGCTCTCACAGACCTGTTAGTTTTTCTTTAAGAAGCCCTCCTGTTCTCCACTCATTACCTGTATTAACTGCACCTGTTTGAACTCGTTACCTGTATAAAAGACACCTGTCCACACACTCAATCAAACAGACTCCAACCTCTCCACAATGGCCAAGACCAGAGAGCTGTGTAAGGACATCAGGGATAAAATTGTAGACCTGCACAAGGCTGGGATGGGCTACAGAACAATAGGCAAACAGCTTGGTGAGAAGGCAACAACTGTTGGCGCCATTATTAGAAAATGGAAGAAGTTCAAGATGACGGTCAATCACCCTCGGTCTGGGGCTCCATGCAAGATCTCACCTCGTGGGGCATCAATGATTATGAGGAAGGTGAGGGATCAGCCCAGAACTACACGGCAGGACCTGGTCAATGACCTGAAGAGAGCTGGGACCACAGTCTCAAAGAAAACCATTAGTAACACACTACGCCGTCATGGATTAAAATCCTGCAGCGCACGCAAGGTCCCCCTGCTCAAGCCAGCGCATGTCCAGGCCTGTCTGAAGTTTGGCAATGACCATCTGGATGATCCAGAGAAGGAATGGGAGAAGGTCATGTGGTCTGGATGAGACAAAATAGAGCTTTTTTGGTCTAAACTCCACTCACCGTGTTTGGAGGAAGAAGAAGGATGAGTACAACCCCAAGAACACCATCCCAACCGTGAAGCATGGAGGTGGAAACATCATTCATTGGGGATGCTTTTCTGCAAAGGGGACAGGACGACTGCACCGTATTGAGGGGAGGATGGATGGGGCCATGTATCGTGAGATCTTGGCCAACAACCTCCTTCCCTCAGTAAGAGCATTGAAGATGGGTCGTGGCTGGGTCTTCCAGCATGACAACGACCCAAAACACACAGCCAGGGCAACTAAGGAGTGGCTCCGTAAGAAGCATCTCAAGGTCCTGGAGTGGCCTAGCCAGTCTCCAGACCTGAACCCAATAGAAAGTCTTTGGAGGGAGCTGAAAGTCCGTATTGCCCAGCGACAGCCCCGAAACCTGAAGGATCTGGAGAAGGTCTGTATGGAGGAGTGGGCCAAAATCCCTGGTCAAGACCTACAGGAAACATATGATCTCTGTAATTGCAAAGAAAGGTTTCTGTACCAAATATTAAGTTCTGCTTTTCTGATGTATCAAATACTTATGTCATGCAATAAAATGCAAATGAAATACTTAAAAATCATACAATGTGATTTTCTGGATTTTAGTTTTAGATTCCGTCTCTCACAGTTGAAGTGTACCTATGATAAAAATTACAGACCTCTACATGCTTTGTAAGTAGGAGAACCTGCAAAATCGGCAGTGTATCAAATACTTGTTCTCCAGAACTGTATATATATTTTTAAAATTATTATTATTTTCACACACACTCTCCACCATCACAGACTCCACATTATATGCAAATATGATATTCTAGCAAGTTGTTCCCTTGTGCCTATATTGAGTTGCATTGACACCCTTCCCTTCCTCTCAGGCATGAACTGTGACTTTAGGAAGAAGTGTTCTAAAACGTGTCCGTTCTATTTTTGTTTCATCTGACCATATGACATTCTCCCAATCCTCTTCTGGATCATCCAAATGCACTCTAGCAAACTTCAGATGGGCCTGGACATGTACTGGCTTAAGCAGGGGGACACGTCTGGCACTGCAGGATTTGAGTCCCTGGCGGCGTAGTGTGTTACTGATGGTAGGCTTTGTTACTTTGGTCTCAGCTCTCTGCAGGTCATTCACTAGGTCCCCCCGTGTGGTTCTGGGATTTTTGCTCACCGTTCTTGTGATCATTTTGACCCCACGGGGTGAGATCTTGCGTGGAGCCCCAGATCGAGGGAGATTATCAGTGGTCTTGTATGTCTTCCATTTCCTAATAATTGCTCCCACAGTTGATTTCTTCAAACCAAGCTGCTTACCTATTGCAGATTCAGTCTTCCCAGCCTGGTGCAGGTCTACAATTCTGTTTCTGGTGTCCTTTGACAGCTCTTTGGTCTTGGCCATGGTGGAGTTTGGAGTGTGACTGTTTGAGGTTGTGGACAGGTGTCTTTTATACTGATAACAAGTTCAAACAGGTGCCATTAATACAGGTAACGAGTGGAGGACAGAGGAGCCTATTAAAGAAGAAGTTACAGGTCTGTGAGAGCCAGAAATCTTGCTTGTTTGTAGGTGACCAAATACTTATTTTCCACCATAATTTGCAAATAAATTCATTAAAAATCCTACAATGTGATTTTCTGGATTTTTTTTCTTCTCAATTTGTCTGTCATTGTTGACGTGTACCTATGATGAAAATTACAGGCCTCTCTCATCTTTTTAAGTGGGAGAACTTGCACAATTGGTGGCTGACTAAATACTTTACTGTACAAACAGCACAGTAATGAAATCATCAACATGTATTGATCATATCTTTACTAATGCTGCAGAAATTTGTTTAAAAGCACTATCCAAATCCATTGGATGTAGTGATCCCAATATAGTAGCCATATCTAGGAAAACAAAAGTTCCAAAGGCTGGGCTTAATATAGTGTATAAGAGGTCATACAACACGTTTTGTAGTGATTCCTATGTTGTTGATTTAAAGAATATTTGTTGGTCCCATGGTGTGTAACGACGAGCAACCAGATGCTGCACTTGACACATTTATGAAATTGCTTATTCCAGTTACTAATAAGCATGCACCCATTAAGAAAATGACTGTAAAAACTGTTAAATCCCTGTGGATTGATGAGGAATTGAACAATTGTATGGTTGAGAGGGATGAGGCAAAAGAGATTGCAAAAAGGTCTGGCTGTACAACCGATTGGCAAACGTATTGCAAATTGACTAAACTGAATAAAAATAAGAAGAATACACAATAAAACAAATATAAATGACTAGAAAAATGATAGTAATAAGCTTTGGAGCACCTTAAATGAAATTTTGGGCAAAATGAACCAGATTCATCACAAAACCCACTGATAGTGCCAACTACTTTAATGATTTTTTAAAACATTTATGAATTCCATAAAGTAAGTGTGGAAGAGCTGAAAAAATGATTGTTGTCTATCAACAATGACAAGCCACTGGGGTCTGACAACTTGGATGGAAAATTACTGAGGATAATAGCGGACGATATTGCCACTCCTATTTGCTGTTTCTTCAATTTAAGCCTACTAGAAAGTGTGTGCCCTCAGGACTGGAGGGAAGCAAAAGTTATTCCGCTACCTAAGAATAGTAAAGCCCTCTTTACTGGCTCAAATAGCCGACCAATCAGCCTGTTACCAACCCTTAGTAAACTTTTGAAAAAAATTGTGTTTGACCGATACAATGCTATTTTACAGTAAACAAATTGACAACAGACTTTCAGCTTATAGGGAAGGACATTCAACAAGCACAGCACTTACACAAATGACTGATGATTGGCTGAGAGAAAGTTATGATAAAAATATTGTGGGTGCTGTTTTGTTAGACTTCAGTGCGGCTTTTGACATTATCGATCATAGTCTGTTACTGGAAAAACTTATGTGTTATGGCTTTACACACCCTGCTATATTGTGGATAAAGACTTACCTGTCTAGCAGAACACAGAGGGTGTTCTTTAATGGAAGCCTCTCCAACTTAATCCAGGTAGAATAAGGAATTCCCCAGGGTAGCTGTCTAGGCCCCTTAATTAATCTTTACTAATGACATGCCACTGGCTTTGAGTAAAGCCAGTGTGTCTATGTATGCGGATGACTCAACACTATACACGTCAGCTACCACAGCGACTGAAATGACAGCAACACTTAACAAAGAGCTGCAGTTCATTTCAGAATGGGTGGCAAGGAATAAGTTAGTCCTAAATATTTCTAAAACTAAAAGCATTGTATTTGGGACAAATCATTCACTAAACTCTAAACCTCAACTAAATCATGTAATGAATAATGTGGAAATTGAGCACGTTGAGGAGACTAAACTGCTTGGAGTAACCCTGGATTGTAAACTGTCATGGTCAAAACATATTGATATAACAGTAGCTAGGATGGGGAGAAGTCTGTCTATAATAAAGCGCAGCTCTGCATTCTTAACAGCACTATCAACAAGGCAGGTCTTACAGGGTCTACATTTACATTGACATTTTAGTCATTTAGCAGACGCTCTTATCCAGAGCGACTTACAGTTAGTGAGTGCATTCATTATTATTTTTTATTTTTTTTAAATGTCATACTGGCCCCATGTGGGAATCGAACCCACAACCCTGGCGTTGCAAACGCCATGCTCTACCAACTGAGCTACATCCCTCTAGTTTTGTCGCACCTGGACTACTGTTCAGTCGTGTGGTCAGGTGCCACAAAGAGGGACTTAGGAAAATTGCAATTGGCTCAGAACAGGGCAGCACGGCTGGCCCTTGGATGTACACAAAAAAGCTAACATTAATAATATACATGTCAATCTCTCCTGCCTCAATGTGGAGGAGAGATTGACTTCATCACTACTTGTATTTGCGAGAGGTATTGACATGTTGAATGCACCGACACCCATGCATACCCCACAAGACATGCCACCAGAGGTCTCTTCACATAGCCATGACTACATGGAACTCTATTCCACATCAAGTAACTCATGCAAGCAGTACAATTTGATTAAAAAAAACAGATAAAAATACACCTTATGGAACAGCGGGGACTGTGAAGCAACACAAACATAGACACATGCATACAAACACATGATAACGTAAGCACTATACACACACGTTATAGATACGTGGTAGTAGAGTAGGGGCCTGAGGGCACACACTTATTATGTTGTGAATCTGTTATGAATGTATTATAATGTTTTTCAAATGTATAACTGCCTTAATTTTGTCGGACACCAGGAAGAGTAGCTGCTGACTTGGCAGGAACTAATGGAGATCCATAATAAATACAAATACAAATACACAGAGCCCTGACCTCAACCCCATCGAACACCTTTGGGATGAATTGGAACGCCAACTGCGAGCCAGGCCTAATCGTCCAACATCAGTGCCCGACCTCACTAATGCTCTTGTGGCGGAATGGGAGCAAGTCCCAGCAGCAATGTTCAAAGATCTAATGGAAAGCCTTCCCAGAAGAGTGGAGGCATTTATAGAAACAAAGGGGGGACCAACTCCATATTAATGCCCATGATTTTGGAATGAGATGTTCGACGAGCAGGTGTCTCACAGGTTTCATTACAGCAAAACACTACCTCCACATTCAACTGTTAGTCAGCTGTCAGTCAATAGTTGGACCCAACAAGTGAATCTGAGACTCTGCAATCAACTATCTACAGTCATCTTCCATCAAAAACACACGTCACACACACAGTCATTCACACCCATAGGCCTACGCACCCTGAACCTAACCACCACACACACCTTTACACAGCGGAGCCCTTAACTTCCAGACATTCTACTCACGTAGTCAGGAAACATGATCCAATCAGATAGAAGCAGTCTGAGGGGAATTCCTTCAACTTGCTCCACGTCTGGCTCACACACTGTCCCAGTGTCTGTGTCTACCTATACCAGTATCTGTGCGTGAGAGTGTTTGAGCTAGCCGTGTCTACCATTAGCTGTTAGTCCACACTGTGGTTAGCGTTAGCCTGCAACAGGTTCTCACCCACTCCTGTAAGATGGCTGCTAGCTAATCAGACCTGGAAGGGAGGAGGAGGAGGGGTGGAGGGGAGTGGGAGGAGAGGAAGAGGGGAGGAGGGGAGAGGGGAGGAGGGGAAGAGGGAGGATAAGGATAGAAAGCAAAGCCTCTTTAATCAGCTGAGATCTGACGGGGTGGGGGTGGAGGTAGGGGGGTCCACGTGCACACACACACACACACACACACACACACACACACACACACACACACACACACACACACACACACACACACACACACACACACACACACACAGACACACAGACACACAGACAGACACACACTCAGTTCCATACAGAACAGGTTAGTTAGAGAGGGGAGTTGACTGACTAGCTTA
>NW_025535146.1:0-27500 GCF_020615455.1 Coregonus clupeaformis | reverse complement strand
CCTTGTGGTGGGTTGGGGGCCTGCAGGCTGACCTCGGTTGTCAGTTGAACGGTGTTTCCTCCGACACATTGGTGTGGCTGGCTTCCGGGTTAAGCGGGCGGGTGTTAAGAAGAGCAGTTTGGCGGGTCATGTTTCGGAGGACGCATGACTCGACCTTCGCCTCCCGAGCCCGTTGGGGAGTTGCAGCGATGAGACAAGATCAAAATTGAGGAATAAGGTTTTAAAGTCTCTGCATTATTTAGAGCCCCCCAAGGTTGACTTTGTTGCATTTAGAGAAGTTTTTGGGGGTGTAGGTTGAAGCTCATTTACTGCATTTCTACATAATTTTAAAACTCCAAAACAGCAGAAACAAACATATGCTGACAAAAGACAGACAACAGTGAGTTTGAAGTGTGGGGAAGCTATTTTTTTCACCATAAAATTGCACCTTCATAATAAAGGATTGCATGCATCTACTATCACATTTGCAGACTTATGGAAGATAGCCTACTATTCCTAAAGTGATGAGTAGATTGCATAGTCATAATTTAGGCTAATAATATAACTCAATCACTGTTAATAAAACAGACCGTTCTGAACAATGCTTGAGCGTGTAGTGACATAGAGTAGGTCTAATCACAGATGTTTCTTTTCCTTTCATTGCACGGGAAAAATGTGTCCTTTTATAAACACTTTTCATGCAATTCTACTACACTTTATATGACTGGAGACATAAGCAACATCTTTTCAAATACGATACAAATTAGTAGGCTACTCTGCTGACACTGACAAACAGATCAGTAAAAACAACCTTGTCTTGAACGCAACCATCTAATCGAGTCCCACAAAAAGGGGAGGCACAATTTGTACAGTGGCGACATATGTGATATTTCAGTTTTATTTTTTTTATACATTTGCAAAAAATTCTAAAAACCTGTGTTTGCTTTGTTATTATGGGGTATTGTGTGTAGATTGATGAGGGAAAAAACTATTTCATCAATTTTAGAATAAGGCTGTAACGTAACAAAATGTGGAAAAAGTAAAGGGGTCTGAATACTCCGAATGCACTGTATGTACAATGTAGCTAAGAAAGTAATAGTAAGTGTATGTTGGGTAGTAAGCTGTTAGTAGCCCATGTGCCTCAACCTAATAATTTGCTCCCTTTCACCTCATAACTTAGTCTACTGTTCTGACTTGGTGGTGCACATTTAGCCTATAGCCTGTTTTAGGGAAATGCAATCATCGACTATTGTAAGAGCTTTCATTGTCTGCTTATATGCCCCCTTTATTTATCCCACGGTTCTGACTTGGTTTACAGGGAGAACACTGTAAGAACGGCCCATGTTCTGAATTCTGTCGCCATACATTTCTAAAGTGCTGAACAAATAGTTATATTGACTACGTCCGTCCTAGATCGCTCATTAATGTCTTAATCGAAATTACGGATTGCCTCTTATCCACTCATCGTTCCCTTATGCCATAGTTTGTACATCTCAATTGTCAGTAGAATCCACACTTGTTTAAGCAAGTCAGCCATATCAGCTATGTTTTCTTAAAAGGCAGTAAATGAGGCTGAATTAACTGTTTTGCTGCCAGACAAGGCTCCGCTGATAGCCAGGTGTAGCGGTGGTAAGGTGTTGGGACTGCTGTTGGGACAGCTTTATGGAGGCCCTAACAGTTTGTCGGCACCGTTTGTCACCGTTATAGTGCAATTAATGTATTGTTTCGTGTTGTATAGTGGCTTTGCTGGCATGCATCTAAAAGCAGGAAATGATTGTCCCCTAAAATACTTTCCATTGGCACTGATCCAATGATATTTGCACTCAGCGAGGATGGCCGATGCTCTCTGCTGGTGCCAATAAGATATGCTACTGTTTGCTCAATTGGGAGTTGAGAAATTTGACATGAGTGAATTCATAAAAAGCGGGACATCATATAAACTGAGACATCATATACAGTGGGGAAAAAAAGTAGTTAGTCAGCCACCAATTGTGCAAGTTCTCCCACTTAAAAAGATGAGAGAGGCCTGTAATTTTCATCATAGGTACACGTCAACTATGACAGACAAATTGAGAAAAAAAATCCAGAAAATCACATTGTAGGATTTTTTATGAATTTATTTGCAAATTATGGTGGAAAACAAGTATTTGGTCACCTACAAACAAGCAAGATTTCTGGCTCTCACAGACCTGTAACTTCTTCTTTAAGAGGCTCCTCTGTCCTCCACTCGTTACCTGTATTAATGGCACCTGTTTGAACTTGTTATCAGTATAAAAGACACCTGTCCACAACCTCAAACAGTCACACTCCAAACTCCACTATGGCCAAGACCAAAGAGCTGTCAAAGGACACCAGAAACAAAATTGTAGACCTGCACCAGGCTGGGAAGACTGAATCTGCAATAGGTAAGCAGCTTGGTTTGAAGAAATCAACTGTGGGAGCAATTATTAGGAAATGGAAGACATACAAGACCACTGATAATCTCCCCGATCTGGGGCTCCACGCAAGATCTCACCCCGTGGGGTCAAAATGATCACAAGAACGGTGAGCAAAAATCCCAGAACCACACGGGGGGACCAAGTGAATGACCTGCAGAGAGCTGGGACCAAAGTAACAAAGCCTACCATCAGTAACACACTACGCCGCCAGGGACTCAAATCCTGCAGTGCCAGACGTGTCCCCCTGCTTAAGCCAGTACATGTACAGGCCCGTCTGAAGTTTGCTAGTGTGCATTTGGATGATCCAGAAGAGGATTGGGAGAATGTCATATGTCATATGGTCAGATGAAACCAAAATAGAACTTGTCGTGTTTGGAGGACAAAGAATGCTGAGTTGCATCCAAAGAGCACCATACCTACTGTGAAGCATGGGGGTGGAAACATCATGCTTTGGGGCTGTTTTTCTGCAAAGGGACCAGGACGACTGATCCGTGTAAAGGAAAGAATGAATGGGGCCATGTATCATGTGATTTTGAGTGAAAACCTTCCATCAGCAAGGGCATTGAAGATTAAACGTGGCTGGGTCTTTCCGCATGACAATGATCCCAAACACACCGCCCGGGCAACGAAGGAGTGGCTTCGTAAGAAGCATTTCAAGGTCCTGGAGTGGCCTAGCCAGTCTCAGATCTCAACCCCATAGAAAATCTTTGGAGGGGAGTTGAAAGTCCGTGTTGCCCAGCGACAGCCCCAAAACATAACTGCTCTAGAGGAGATCTGCATGGAGGAATGGGCCAAAATACCAGCAACAGTGTGTGAAAACCTTGTGAAGACTTACAGAAAACGTTTGACCTGTGTCATTGCCAACAGAGGGTATATAACAAAGTATTGAGAAACTTTTGTTATTGACCAAATACTTATTTTCCACCATAATTTGCAAATAAATTCATAAAAAATCCTACAATGTGATTTTCTGTATTTTTTTTCCTCATTTTGTCTGTCATAGTTGACGTGTACCTATGATGAAAATTACAGGCCTCTCTCATCTTTTTAAGTGGGAGAAGTTGCACAATTGGTGGCTGACTAAATACTTTTTTCCCCACTGTAGGGGGGCAGAGCAATCTTCGAACAGGAAGCTCACACCGCGATGCACACGTTAAGCTCAGTGACATAGCTGTTTTTCTGTTTTGATGTTGTTATAAAACGGTCATATATAATGCACTACTGGGCAGCAAAATAAAATAAGGAAATTGCCAATATTGTGTTTACATTTTGTTGTTGTCCCGCATTACCAATCATAGCTAGCTAAAGTAGGACAGCATGTAGTAGCTAAAGTAGGACAGCATGTAGTAGCTAAAGTAGGACAGCATGTAGTAGCTAAAGTAGGACAGCATGTAGTAGCTAAAGTGGGACAGCATGTAGTAGCTAAAGTAGGACAGCATGTAGTAGCTAAAGTAGGACAGCATGTAGTAGCTAAAGTAGGACAGCATGTAGTAGCTAAAGTGGGACAGCATGTAGTAGCTAAAGTAGGACAGCATGTAGTAGCTAAAGTAGGACAGCATGTAGTAGCTAAAGTAGGACAGCATGTAGTAGCTAAAGTAGGACAGCATGTAGTAGCTAAAGTAGGACAGCATGTAGTAGCTAAAGTAGGACAGCATGTAGTAGCTAAAGTAGGACAGCATGGAGTAGCTAAAGTAGGACAGCATGGAGTAGCTAAAGTGGGACAGCATGTAGTAGCTAAAGTAGGACAGCATGTAGTAGCTAAAGTAAGACAGCATGTAGTAGCTAAAGTAGGACAGCATGTAGTAGCTAAAGTAGGACAGCATGTAGTAGCTAAAGTAGGACAGCATGTAGTAGCTAAAGTGGGACAGCATGTAGTAGCTAAAGTAGGACAGCATGTAGTAGCTAAAGTAGGACAGCATGTAGTAGCTAAAGTAGGACAGCATGTAGTAGCTAAAGTGGGACAGCATGTAGTAGCTAAAGTAGGACAGCATGTAGTAGCTAAAGTAGGACAGCATGTAGTAGCTAAAGTAGGACAGCATGTAGTAGCTAAAGTAGGACAGCATGTAGTAGCTAAAGTAGGACAGCATGTAGTAGCTAAAGTAGGACAGCATGTAGTAGCTAAAGTAGGACAGCATGGAGTAGCTAAAGTAGGACAGCATGGAGTAGCTAAAGTAGGACAGCATGTAGTAGCTAAAGTAGGACAGCATGTAATAGCTAAAGTAGGACAGCATGTAGTAGCTAAAGTGGGACAGCATGTAGTAGCTAAAGTAGGACAGCATGTAGTAGCTAAAGTAGGACAGCATGTAATAGCTAAAGTAGGACAGCATGTAGTAGCTAAAGTAGGACAGCATGTAGTAGCTAAAGTAGGACAGCATGTAGTAGCTAAAGTAGGACAGCATGTAGTAGCTAAAGTAGGACAGCATATAGTAGCTAAAGTAGGACAGCATGTAGTAGCTAAAGTGGGACAGCATGTAGTAGCTAAAGTAGGACAGCATGTAGTAGCTAAAGTGGGACAGCATGTAGTAGCTAAAGTAGGACAGCATGTAGTAGCTAAAGTAGGACAGCATGTAGTAGCTAAAGTAGGACAGCATATAGTAGCTAAAGTAGGACAGCATGTAGTAGCTAAAGTGGGACAGCATATAGTAGCTAAAGTAGGACAGCATGTAGTAGCTAAAGTAGGACAGCATGTAGTAGCTAAAGTAGGACAGCATGTAGATAATATCACCATAATCGAAAACGGACATAAAAGTAGCCTGCACAATTTGTTTTCTATTTACGGAGGACAGACAAGCCCTGTTTCTGTAAATGAACCCTATCTTGAATTTGAGCTTTTTTCCCAATTCAGTAACATGTTTTTTAAAAGAAAGCCTATCATCTAACCATACCCCTAAGTATTTATATGCAGAGACCTGTTTGATTTGAGTACCATCCAAGCTAGTGATTACAAAAGTGTTTCTAATTGAGAGTTTAGACCAAGAAAAAAACATGACATTTGTTTTCTTAGCGTTTAAAACAAGTTTAAGCTGTAAAAGAGACCCCTGTAGTATCCTGAAATCAGACTCCAACTGCATTAAAGCTTGGTCCGCTGTTGGAGCAATAGAGTACATCACTGTGTCATCTGCATATAAATGGAATTTACAATATCTGACATCATCACCAATGTTGTTTATATAAAGTGAGAACAATAGTGGGCCAATTATTGAACCCTGAGGGACCCCTTTAAGTAACTGTAAGGGGTCAGACTTGACCCTGTCGACCATGACGGCCTGAGTTCTATCTTTAAAATAGTCATAAAACCGTCGACAGGCATCAGTGCCCAGTCCTATAGATGACAGCTTACTCAAAAGGATAGCATGGTCTACAGTGTCAAAAGCTTTTGACAAATCTACAAACAACGCAGCACAGTGCTTTCTATCATCTAAGGCATTTGCAATATCATCTACAACAAGCATAGTGGCCGATGTGGTACTGTGTTTAGATCTAAAACCAGATAGATTGGGGCTAAAAATACTGTTAACAGAAAGAAAAGATTGTAACTGTTTGTTGACTATAGATTCTAGGATCTTTGCCAGACAAGGGAGCCTAGAGATGGGTCGATAGTTATCCAAATCACCACCGTCACCTCCCTTATGTAATGGCAGAACAAAAGCTGCTTTCCACACCTTAGGGATATTTCCTGTGCTTAATGTTAGATAAAAAATGTGTGTCACTGAACCAGCAATGATAGGTGCAGCATACTTAAGTAAGTATGGGTCTAAATTGTCAGCGCCTAAAGATTTCTTAGTATCAATGGACAGGGCAGCTAGAACCTCTGCTTCAGTTATTTTCTGGAAAGTAAAAACAGGGTCACCATTTTTCAGAGTAACGGTTGAAAAGCAAGACGAAAAATCAACTAACTGGCCAGTACCACAATGGCCACTTTTCTTTAAAAAAAAAAAAACCAGCAGAGATGAAATGCTTATTAAAAGCATCACAAATATCATTTTTCCCCCTTAGAATACAGGAGTCTGAGATAATTTGCTTAGGAAGAGAAACAGCAGAATCCCCCCCGTTTCAGTGAATTAACGGTTTTCCAGAACTTTGCAGGATCTCCTGCAGAATCTGTCATAGCATTAAGGAAGTCATTTGATTTTGCCTTTTTGACAGCTGCAGTACATGTATTTCTCAATTGCCTAAAAAACAGCCAATCAGCTGGAGTACCTGTTTTCCTCGACAAGGCCCAGGCCCGATTCTTTTGCAGAAAAAATACCTGACAATTCAGGAGAGAACCAAGAACTGGTTCGGTTTCTTACTCTGTGCTTCTTAAGCGGGGCGTGTTTATCAGACATAGAGGTAACAGTAGAAGAGAAAAAAGCAAGGGCTAAAACCGGGTCCAGAAAGCAGCAAGTGGATAAAAGCTCAGAGTGATATACAGTGGGGAAAAAAAGTATTTAGTCAGCCACCAATTGTGCAAGTTCTCCCACTTAAAAAGATGATAGAGGCCTGTAATTCTCATCATAGGTACACGTCAACTATGACAGACCAAATGAGAAGAAAAAAATCCAGAAAATCACATTGTAGGATTTTTTATGAATTTATTTGCAAATTTTTAAGTGGGAGAACTTGCACAATTGGTGGCTGACTAAATACTTTTTTCCCCCCACGGTAAGTCAAGGATAAAAGCTTGATGTGAGAAATGTTTATAATTTCTCTTAGAGATTATACAGGGACCAGAGTGTTTTAGCCTGGTATCTCTAATACAAGCAATAGAGCAGTGGTCACTGATATCATTTGAAAAAAACCCACTGGCTGTGTATTTATGGGGGTATTTGTTAGAATAATGTCTAGTAGAGTAGATTTTACTGGATTCTTAAAGTTGGGAAGGGTTGGTTTAGTTATCAGCTGAGTTAGATTTAGCTCAGTACAAATATCTTTTAATTTATCGGATACTGGTGAAAGCCAATCCAGGTTAAAATCTCCCAAAATCAGTAATACAGAGTTTGCATAGTTAGACAGTATATCAGATAATTTGCATAGAGTACAAGGAGGAGCTGAGGGGGGCGATATACCCCTGCTAGAGTTAAATGAGCATTATTACCAAGTACCACATTTAAAACTAGACATTCATATTGCTTTGGGACAGAGGTTGATATGGACACAGAAAAATTTAAGCAGCATTTTACATAAATCGCGATACTACCACCTCTACCAACTCTACCAGCTCTATATACAGTGGGGAGAACAAGTATTTGATACACTGCCGATTTTGCAGGTTTTCCTACTTATAAAGCATGTAGAGGTCTGTAATTTTTATCATAGGTACACTTCAACGGTGAGAGACGGAATCTAAAACAAAAATCCAGAAAATCACGTTGTATGATTTTTAAGTAATTAATTTGCGTTTTATTGCATGACATAAGTATTTGATACATCAGAAAAGCAGAACTTAATATTTGGTACAGAAACCTTTGTTTGCAATTACAGAGATCATACGTTTCCTGTAGGTCTTGACCAGGTTTGCACACACTGCAGCAGGGATTTTGGCCCACTCCTCCATACAGACCTTCTCCAGATCCTTCAGGTTTCAGGGCTGTCGCTGGGCAATACGGACTTTCAGCTCCCTCCAAAGATTTTCTATTGGGTTCAGGTCTGGAGACTGGCTAGGCCACTCCAGGACCTTGAGATGCTTCTTACGGAGCCACTCCTTAGTTGCCCTGGCTGTGTGTTCGGGTCGTTGTCATGTTGGAAGACCCAGCCACGACCCATCTTCAATGCTCTTACTGAGGGAAGGAGGTTGTTGGCCAAGATCTCGCGATACATGGCCCCATCCATCCTCCCCTCAATACGGTGCAGTCGTCCTGTCCCCTTTGCAGAAAAGCATCCCCAAAGAATGATGATTCCACCTCCATGCTTCACGGTTGGGATGGTGTTATTGGGGTTGTACTCATCCTTCTTCTTCCTCCAAACACAGCGAGTGGAGTTTAGACCAAAAAGCTCTATTTTTGTCTCATCAGACCACATGACCTTCTCCCATTCCTCCTCTGGATCATCCAGATGGTCATTGGCAAACTTCAGACGTGCCTGGACATGCGCTGGCTTGAGCAGGGGGACCTTGCGTGCGCTGCAGGACTTTAATCCATGACGGCATAGTGTGTTACTAATGGTTTTCTTTGAGACTGTGGTCCCAGCTCTCTTCAGGTCATTGACCAGGTCCTGCCGTTTAGTTCTGGGCTGATCCCTCACCTTCCTCATGATCATTGATGCCCCACGAGGTGAGATCTTGCATGGAGCCCCAAACCGAGGGTGATTGACCATCATCTTGAACTTCTTCCATTTTCTAATAATTGCGCCAACAGTTGTTGCCTTCTCACTAAGCTGCTTGCCTATTGTCCTGTAGCCCATACCAGCCTTGTGCAGGTCTACAATTTTATCCCTGATGTCCTTACACAGCTCTCTGGTCTTGGCCATTGTGGAGAGGTTGGAGTCTGTTTGATTGAGTGTGTGGACAGGTGTGTTTTATACAGGTAACGAGTTCAAACAGGTGCAGTTAATACAGGTAATGAGTGGAGAACAGGAGGGCTTCTTAAAGAAAAACTAACAGGTCTGTGAGAGCCGAATTCTTACTGGTTGGTAGGTGATCAAATACTTATGTCATGCAATATAATGCAAATTAATTACTTAAAAATCATACAATGTGATTTTCTGGATTTGTGTTTTAGATTCCATCTCTCACAGTTGAATTGTACCTATGATAAAAATTACAGACCTCTACATGCTTTGTAAGTAGGAAAACCTGCAAAATCGGCAGTGTATCAAATACTTGTTCTCCTCACTGTATATTGTACACAATCAACTGAACATCTGAATCAGGCACAGAATCACACAGCCACGATTCAAATACAATCAGTACGTCAACATTTGATTGTGAGACCAACATTTCAATAAAAGTCCAACTTTTGGATCAGGCTTCTAGCATTCAAATGAATTATTCCAATGCCATTGCTACGGGAATTCATATCAGATGGAGTATCCAGGGTAGCACCTGAAGCTGCACTGAATGAGCAATAAACCATTTTCGAGCTATTGACAGAGCTCAATTTTATGGGGACAAGATTACTACTAACAATACCTCTCTGCATGTAAGTAGTATTCGCAATACGGTGATTGGACAATAATCTAGGAATTGCAGAAAGGTTGTTAGCTGAAGTTTGTTCCATATTTGCAATTGAGGGACTAATTAATGAAACTGGGAGAGAAGCATTGAACATAGTCTGATAGGGGAGCGTACAATCCCAAAAGTCAACCCCCCGAAAATACACAACGTCAGGTATCAAAGGCTCTACATGAGGCAAGAGTGGTAAGAGACATGTTGGTGGAGAGGATGCTGGAGCCATACCTGTTAAGATGTAAATTGTCCCGAAGAAATAGACCTGGTCGGTCTGTAAAAGCTAAAAAGTTATCCACAAAAGGAATTCCCATCGTGCAGCAGTATCCCTTAAGCCAGGTGTGTAATTGTCGTATACGACTAAAAACCATATCCGTGGGGATGGAAAATGACCGGAAACAACACACTGCTTCCCAGATTCCAGCAGCGTATTTATCAATGTAATAGCTAAAGTAGGACAGCAGGTAATAGCTAAAGTAGGACAGCATGTAGTAGCTAAAGTAGGACAGCATGTAGTAGCTAAAGTGAGACAGCATGTAGTAGCTAAAGTGGGACAGCATGTAGTAGCTAAAGTGGGACAGCATGTAGTAGCTAAAATAGGACAGTGTTATAGGCTTCGCCAATGGAGGGAAGAGATTCAGTTTACATTAGTGATATAACGACTTTTGTTACAGGATTCATTAATGTTTGTAAACTCCTGAGCTGCATGTGGGAGAGAGGACAAGGACACGCCATGTGTTATAGAGGTCACTGGTGAGTGACAGAGGGTCGGTGTGCCAAGATAGATTGGGGATACTAGTGTGGTAGATTGGTAGATTAGTGACACTCAATAATGGTTGGCAGCTGACGGACAGAAGTAACTCGGAGAGCATTATATAAACTGAGAGATTTTCTATGGAAGTCATTCATATGACAAGAGGCTAAGCCCGTACCGCCTGTCATTGAATCCATTACTGTATTAAATAATGACTGAATCAACTCTCAATCTGCGTCCCATATTCTCTTACATCCTGAAGTACTCGATACCAGAGAAACTCATCATAACAATTAGGGACCCCCTGTACGCTAGCAGAACTACAGAGTATTTTCTTTGTCTTTTCTTTTCAGCAAAATCCATCTGAACAACGATTTTCCTACGATTGTGTTTTGAAATATTGTGACAAGCCTCAGCTTATTTAACTGCTTCACCACGACCGCTGCAACTCAACACTCAGCTATCTGGTAGACTATCTGGTAGGTTATCAGGTAGGCTATCTGGTAGGTTATCAGGTAGGCTATTTGGTAGGCTATTTGCAGCGCTGCCCAAACAAACAATCCACAGCTCATTTTTAAAAGAAACTGGTATTTTGAATGATTTTATTTATTTTTGTACAGGCAAGAGTAATTCTATAGGAAATGTTGGCTAATTTAATTCAATTTCCTTTAGGGGAAGTATATATTCACCTAGCCTGCATATGCCAACATCAGTGTGAAAGTAACCGGTGTGTAAAACAGCTGGCCGGAGGTTTACAAGGCCGAGTTCAAATACTGACATCAAATTCAAAGCAATCAGCAAACAGCCTAAACGGCTGACCCGGCAAAGCAAACTGTCTGGCACTGTCTCTGCTCTCTGCTGAGAGAAAGGCGTGCAGGTTGGCACGTGCAAATAGTCCGGGTAGCCATGATTAGCTGTTCAGGAGTATTATGGCTTGGGGGTAGAAGCTGTTAAGAAGCCTTTTGGACCTAGACGTGGTGCTCCGGTACCGCTTGCCGTGCGGTAGCAGAGAGAACAGTCTATGACTAGGGTGGCTGGAGTCTTTGATAATTTTTAGGGCCTTCCTCTGACACGGCCTGGTATAGAGGGCCTGGATGGCAGGAAGCTTGGCCCCAGTGATGTACTGGGCCGTACGCACTACCCTCTGTAGCGCCTTGCGGTCGGAGGCCGAGCAGTTACCATAACAGGCGGTGATGCAACCAGTCAGGATGCTCTCGATGGTATAACTTTTTGAGGATATGAGGACCCATGCCAAATATTTTCAGTCTCCTGAGGGCGAATAGGCTTTGTCGTGTGTTTGGACCCTGATAGTTTGTTGGTGAGGAAATTGAAGCTCTCAACCTGTTCCACTACAGCCCCGTCGATTTTTGTAGCCTACTTTAAAAAATGTGGGTCTTGAGCTACGGTATGGCGACTGCTGTCCTGCCATACCCAACTGACGCCCCTGCCCTGGGCCCCCCGTATTTTACACTCTACACACACACACACACACACACACACACACACACACACACACACACACACACACACACACACACACACACACACACACACACACACACACACACACACACACACACACACACACACACACACACACCCTACTTCATGGTGTCAACTCCAAACTGAACATCAGAATAAACAAACAGTGGGGTTGAAGAATAGTGAAATGGAGGGAGATTCTAGTCAGCTGACGTCACCAGCCAAGGTCAACACCTGCACAATGATTCCCGTAGCAACCAAAACGCCCCCCCTGACAACGCTGCAACCACCCCAGAAGCCCCCCTGTTGAAGCAACAAGTTTCTCTACGCAGACGATTAGCGCACATCTTTTATGGTGGCTGGTGAAAACAACACACACACACCCACACCCACACTCGTGAGCTAAGAAATTCTGCCACAAAGTAGGCTATCATGATAAATATCTGCTGTCAATGTAATGTATCTGTCTATCTTACCTTCAGTACAGATGCACACGCCCAGCCCACGCAACAACGAATGACAGATAGTGCGCGAACAGCAGGGGCTTGAGATTCTGCGCGCAGCCTATGGAGACTTCAACCATGCTATCATATTATTATTATCATTAATAATAATAATAATAATAATAATAATAATAATAATGTGATTTATTTGTCCAGCACCTTATGTGTGCTTATTTTCTTGAGAAGGCTCCTCCTTCAAAGAGGCTATGCGTAACTTTTGCACTCGAGCCAAAAGAGGTCCCTAATTGGACATAAATATTGCCCAGAAATGGCTTCATTGGCCAGTCGGGGCACAACTTCCCATACCCATGAGCAAAAGAATACAGTTTGCCTAAAACAAAGGATTTGTGTGGTTTCCTGAGATAATATTCTATTACAGTACATTCGGAAAGTGTTCAGACACTTTTTACATATTTTGTTACGTTACAGCCTTATTCTAAAATATATATATTTTTTTAAAATACAAAAAACATAAATCTACACACAATACCCCATAATGACAAACCAAAAACAGGTTTTTAGAAATGTTTGCAAATGTATTCAAAATAAAAAATGGAAATATTACATTTACAGTAGTATATTCAGACCCTTTACTCAGTACTTTGTTGAAGCACCCTTTGGCAGCGATTACAGCCTCGAGTCTTCTCGGGTATGACGCTACAAGCTGGGCACACCTATATTTGGGGAGTTTCTCCCATTCTTCTCTGCAGATCCTCTCAAGCTCTGTCAGGTTGGATGGGGAGCGTCGCTTCACAGCTATTTTCAGGTCTCTCCAGAGATGTTTAATCGGGTTCAAGTCCGGGCTTTGGCTGGGCCACTCAAGGACATTCAGAGACTTGTCCTGAAGCCACTCCTGCATTGTCTTGGCTGTGTGCTTAAAGTCGTGGTCTTGGCATTCAGGCCAAAGAGTTCAATCTTGGTTTCATCAGACCAGAGAATCTTGTTTCTCATGGTCTGAGACTCCTTTTGGCAAACTCCAAGCGGGCTGTCATGTGTATTTCACTGAGGAGTGGCTTCCGTCTGGCCACTCTACCATAAAGGCCTGATTGGTGAAGTGCTACAGAGATGGTTGTCCTTCTGGAAGGTTCTCCCATCTCCACATAGAAACTCCGGAGATCTGTCAGAGTGACCATCTGGTTCTTGGTCACCTGCCTGACCAAGGCCCTTCTCCCCCAATTGCTCAGTTTGACCGAGCGGCCAGCTCTAAGAAGAGTCTTGGTGGTTTCCAACTTCTTCCATTTAAGAATGATGGAGGCCACTGTGTTCTTGGGGACCTTCAATGCTGCAGACATTTTTTGGTACGCTTCCCCAGATCTGTGCCTCGACACAATCCTGTCTGGGAGCGCTATTGGACAATTCCTTCGACCTCATGGCTTGGTTTTTGCTCTGACAACTGTGGGACCTTATTTGGACAGGTGTGTGTCTTTCCAAATCATGTCCAATCAATTGAATTTACCAAAGGTGGACTCCAATCAAGTCGTAGAAACATCTCAAGGATGATCAATGGAAACAGGATGCACCTGAGCTCAATTTCGAGTCTCATTGCAAAGAGTCTGAATACTTATGTAAATAAGGTATTTGTCTTTTTTATTTGTAATACATTTGCAAAAATGTATAATAACGTGTTTTCCCTTTGTCATTATGGTGTATTGTGTGTAGATTGATGAGGAAAAACTATTATTTAATCCATTTGAGTATAAGGCTGTAACCTTCAAAATGTGCAAAAAGTGAAGGGGTCTGAATACTTTCCGAATGCACTGTATATGTTTATGAATCACACAGACACATTTCAAGCCAAAATGTGACGTAAACAATAATCAGCTAGTCCATAGTACAGCGCCTTCAGAAAGTGTTCACACCCCTTGACATTTTCCACATTTTGTAGTGTTACAGCCTGAATTTAAAATGGCTAATATTGATATTTTGTGTTACTGGCTTGGACACAATACCCCATAATATCAAAGTAGAATTATATATTTAGAAAGTTTAACAAATTAATTGAACATGAAAAGCTGAAATTGTAACGATCCCGGCAGTCTGAGTCGGGTCCTGTCTGTGGACTAGTTTTTCTGCTCGGGATCTCCAGTTTCCCGAGGGTTCTGGAACGCTCCGGGGAGCTCTCTTGATTTCCGCACCTGCATCCCATCAGCAATCTGCACACCTGGTCCTGATCATCACCCTTCTTAGGCTCTGGCCTAACATCCATTCCCTGCCGGATCGTTAGCCATGAACAGTAGGTTTATCAGAGTATCAGTCTTAGAGCTTCTAGCGTTAGTTTTGTTGTTTTGCACCTTGTTGGTTTGTTGTTCACTTACCTCCGTTTTGTTCCATCTGCAGTCACTCGTCCGGAACCTTCACCCTACCTCTGCCTGATGGTCGGCGGCTGCCGAAGCCATCATTGGACCAACAACTGCACCCCTCAACAACTCATCCACGCCGCCCGCTCTGTTCCCTGGATTATTCAGCATCACTCGTGAATTTGTAAATAAACACTCACCTTCGTTTCAACTTACCTTGTCCTGGTCTGCTTCTGGGTTCTGGCTTTGTAACTCGTGACAGAACGATCCGGCCAGTAATGAACCCAGCGGACCTGGACTCTGTTCGCCATGCCATTACCCATCAGGAGAAGATGTTGGGCCATCATAGCACGGAGCTACAGGAGATCGCGTTGGCAGTTCGGAACCTTTCTACCGGTCTGACGGAGGTCCAGAACCAGCGCAAGTTTCCGGTGGAGGATCCACTACCGGTTTCACCCATCTCGCCTGCCGCGCCTGAAGCGGTGTCCTTCCCGTGAGCCCAAGGTTCCGACGCCGGATAAATATGAGGGAAGCTGGGAAGATGCCGTTCTTTCCTTATGCAGTGTGGGTTAGTGTTCGATCTACAGCCCTACTCTTATGCCACAGACAAGGCTAGGATAGCCTTTGTGATTGAGTTGCTGCGTGGTCGAGCGCTGGAGTGGGCTTCAGCCGTTTGGGAACGACAAGACCCCTGCATGGCTTCATACCAGGGGTTCACGGCCGAGATGAGGAAGCTCTTCGACCATTCCGTCCGAGGGAGGGACGCAGCTAGGCGCCTGTTTTCGCTCCACCAAGGAACTCGCAGCGTGGCCGACTTCGTGATCGAGTTCAAGACGTTGGCTGTGGAGAGTGGGTGGAATGAGGAGTCTCTGCAAGCGGCCTTTTACCAGGGTCTGTCGGAGCAGCTCAAGGATGAGCTGATCTCCTATCCGGAGCCTAGTGACCTGGACAGCTTGGTAGCCTTGTCTATTCGGGTGGATAATCGAGTCCGAGAGCGAAGGAGGGAGAAGCAATGGGGTCCGTCCAGTCGATCAGCTTCTCAGTTCCCAGTCGGGTCGGGTGGTGGACCAGAACACGTCGATCATTCTCCACCACAAAGGATTAGTGGAGAGGTCCTCTCTCCCGATTCTGAACCCATGCAAGTGGGGCGGCACGGGTTAACCAAGGAGGAGCGTCAACATAGACGTAAGACCAACTGCTGCCTCTACTGTGGTAGCTCGGGACATTACATCTCCACTTGTTCCCGGCGGTCGTCAAACTGCCCGGCTCGCTAAAGTTGGGAGGACTTTTAGCGAGCCAGTTTCAACCTCTCAGTACCTCTGTCAGACCCCGTTTCCCGGCTACCCTTGTGAACAGGAATCAGAGCTTAGCGATTAACGCTTTTATCGATTCAGGTGCCGATGGAAGCTTTCTTGATGCCGAAGTTGGTGGAACAGCTGGGGCTTTCCAAGGAGCAATTGCGGAAGCCATTGAAGCGACCACTCTGAACGGCAGTAGTCTGGCACGTATCACGATGAGGACTGAACCGGTTAAGATGCTGTTGTCGGGGAATCATTCGGAGATGATTTCATTCTTCATTCTGCCGTCTTCCCATGTTCCTCTGGTCCTTGGATACCCCTGGCTGAAGGAACACAATCCCACGTTCGATTGGGTGACGGGCAAGGTAACGAGTTGGAGCCTTGATTGTCATGCTAACTGTCTCAAGACTGCCTGTCCCCATTCGGTTCCCAGTCAGGTGATTGAGGCTAAACCCCCAGATTTGTCCCTGGTTCCCGAGACATATCACGATTTGGGGGAAGTGTTCAGTAAGCAGAAGGCTCTGTCACTCCCTCCCCACCGACCATATGATTGTGCCATCAACCTGTTCCCTGGAGCTGTCTACCCCAAGGGAAGGTTATACAGTATCTCCCGCCCTGAACGTGAGGCTTTGGAGACCTACATCAAGGAGTCCCTAGCTGCTGGTCTCGTTCGTCCCTCGTCATCACCCCCTGGGGGCAGGATTCTTCTTTGTGGGTAAGAAGGATGGCTCTCTTCGACCGTGTATTGATTATCGGGGGTTGAATGACATCACGGTCAAGAACAAGTATCCCCTGCCCTTGATGAGTTCTGCCTTCGACTCCTTACAGGGTGCTACGGTGTTCACCAAGCTAGACCTACGCAATGCGTATCACATGGTCCGGATCAGAGAGGGAGACGAGTGGTTGACGGGGTTCAATACACCGATGGGTCACTTCGAGTATCAGGTGATGCCGTTTGGACTGACCAATGCTCCAGCGGTATTCCAGAGTATGGTGAACGACGTCCTGAGAGATATGATCGGTCTCTTTGTGTTTGTTTACCTGGATGACATTCTGATCTTCTCGAAGGAACCTTCCGACCACGTCCAGCATGTCCGGCAGGTTCTGCAGCGATTGTTGGAGAATCGCCTGTTCGTGAAGGCCGAGAAGTGCGAGTTTCACGCCCACACGACATCATTTCTCGGGTACATCATCTCCAGGGGAGAGATTAGGATGGACCAGGAGAAGGTTAGAGCGGTTCTGGAATGGGCCCAGCCCGGTACGAGATTGCAGCTCCAGAGATTTTTGGGGTTTGCGAATTTCTACCGCAGATTCATCCGGGATTACAGCCGTGTGGCCGCTCCGTTAACTGCCTTGACTTCCAGTATCAGGAGCTTCAAGTGGAATCCGGAGGCGGATCGAGCGTTTCTGGATTTGAAGAGGCGATTCACCAACGCACCGATTCTCTCTCAACCGGACACGGCCCCGTCAGTTCGTCGTTGAAGTGGACGCGTCCTGATGTGGGAGTTGGCGCCATCCTGTCGCAGCGATGCTCCACGGACAGTAACTCCATCCCTGCGCCTACTACTCTCGTCGCCTTTCGCCTGCGGAGAGGAATTACGATGTGGGTAACCGGGAGCTTCTCGCGGTGAAACTTGCCTTGGAGGAGTGGCGCCACTGGTTGGAGGGGGCGGAGCAACCGTTTATTGTCTGGACTGACCACAAGAATCTTGCTTACGTGCAATCGGCTAGACGTCTCAACTCCCGTCCAGGCCAGGTGGTCGTTGTTTTTCGGACGATTCAATTTTTCCCTGACGTTCCGACCTGGATCTAAGAACGGCAAGGCGGACGCCTTGTCTCGGATGTTCTCCAAGACGGAGGAGGGTGGGTCCAAGACCGAGACAATTCTCCCCCGGAACTGCGTCGTGGGAGCTGTTAGGTGGAAGATTGAGGAGGAGGTGATGGCGGCTCTTCGGACGCAGCCCGGTCCCGGTAACGGTCCACCCGGTCGGTTGTTTGTGCCTGAGTCGGTTCGTCCTGCGGTCTCAAATGGTCCCACGCCAGCAAGATGGCTTGTCACCCTGGCGTGGCTCGGACGATGGCGTTTCTTCGCAGACGTTTTTGGTGGCCTGCCATGGCCGAGGATACTCGGGGTTATGTTGCTGCCTGTCCAGTGTGTGCGCAGAATAAGGGTACCAATCGGCCCAGCTCTGGACTACTTCACCCCCTTCCTATTCCGCGACCATGGTCGCATCTGGCCCTGGACTTTGTCACTGGGTTGCCCGCTTCTGAGGGGAACACGGTCGTTCTGACTATCGTGGACAGATTCAGCAAGTTCGCCCACTTTGTGCCAATTGCCAAGCTTCCCTCTGCCTCGAGACGTCCGAGATCCTGGTTAGGGAGGTTTTCAGGGTCCACGGGTTGCCCAGTGATATCAGTTTCCGACCGTGGCCCTCAGTTTACCTCTGCTGTCTGGAAGTCCTTCTGTTTGGCCATTGGAGCTACAGTCAGTCTCACATCTGGTTTTCACCCCAATCTAATGGTCAGGCGGAGAGAGCCAACCAGAAGATGGAATCCACGCTACGCTGCCTGGCCTCTTCCAACCCCACCTCCTGGGTCTCTCAGTTGCCTTGGGTTGAGTATGCCCACAATACTCTCCCTACATCTGCCACTGGGATGTCTCCCTTCCAGTGCCTGTATGGCTACCAACCTCCCTTGTTCCCTTCTCAGGAGAAGGAGCTCTCAGTGCCTTCTGTTCAGGCCCATATTCGTCGTTGCCACCGGACCTGGCATCGGGCCAGAAGGGCACTCCTTAGAGTTTCGGACCGGTATCAGCTCCAGGCGACGTCGCCGGATCCCCGCTCCCACCTACACCATCGGAGATAGGGTCTGGTTGGCCACACGGGATCTTCCTTTACGGACTGAGTCTAGGAAGTTGTTACCGAAGTTCATTGGTCCGTTTGTGGTGGAGAAGGTGATCAACCCGGTGGCAGTTCGACTCAAACTCCCCGAGGACGCTCAGAGTCCATCCCACCTTTCATGTCTCCTGCCTCAAGCCTGTTTTCCTCAGTCCTCTGTTGCCTCCTCCGCCTCCTCCTCCTCCTCCTCGGATGATCGGAGGTGGTCCTGCCTACACGGTGCGACGCATCATGGATTCCAGACGGCGGGGCCGGGGTTTCCAGTATCTCGTGGACTGGGAGGGGTATGGTCCTGAAGAGAGGAGTTGGATTCGCGGCGACAGATCCTAGATGCTGACCTCATCCGTGACTTCACCGCCTCCATCCTGGCGCTCCGGGGAGTCCGCCCGGTGGCGTTCGTCGGAGGGGGGTACTGTAACGATCCCGGCAGTCTGAGTCGGGTCCTGTCTGTGGACTAGTTTTTCTGCTCGGGATCTCCAGTTTCCCGAGGGTTCTGGAACGCCTCGGGGAGCTCTCTTGATTTCCGACCTGCATCCCATCAGCAATCTGCACACCTGGTCCTGATCATCACCCTTCTTAGGCTCTGGCCTAACATCCATTCCCTGCCGGATCGTTAGCCATGAACAGTAGGTTTATCAGAGTATCAGTCTTAGAGCTTCTAGCGTTAGTTTTGTTGTTTTGCACCTTGTTGGTTTGTTGTTCACTTACCTCCGTTTTGTTCCATCTGCAGTCACTCGTCCGGAACCTTCACCCTACCTCCGCCTGATGGTCGGCGGCTGCCGAGCCATCATTGGACCAACAACTGCACCCTCAACAACTCATCCACGCCGCCCGCTCTGTTCCCTGGATTATTCAGCATCACTCGTGAATTTGTAAATAAACACTCACCTTCGTTTCAACTTACCTTGTCCTGGTCTGCTTCTGGGTTCTGGCTTTGTAACTCGTGACAGAAATGTCTTGAGTCAATAAGTATTCAACCCCTTTGTTATGGCAAGCCTAAATAAGTTCAGGAGTAAAAATGTGCTTAACAAGTCACATAATAAGTTGCATGGACTCACTTTGTGTGCAACAATCGTATTTAACATGATTTTTGAATGACTACCTCATCTCTGTACCCCACACATACAATTATCTGTAAGGTTCCTCAGTCAAGCAGTGAATTTCAAACACAGATTAAACCACAAAGTCCAGGGAGGTTTTCCAATGCTTCACAAAGAAGGGCACCTATTGGTAGATGGGTAAAAATAAAAAAAAGCAGACATTGAACAACGATACAGACGTCCTTCCTAACTCCGTTGCCGGGGAGGAAGGAAACCTATCAGGGATTTCACCATGAGGCCAATGGTGACTTTAATAATAAGAAAGCAGACATTGAATATTTCCAGAGCGACTTACAGTTAGTGAGTGCATACATTTTCATACATTTTCATACTGTATGTATGGCGAGTATGGTGCAGTCATTAATTACACGTTGGATGGTGTATCAATACACCCAGTCACTACAAAGATACAGACGTCCTTCCTAACTCAGTTGCCGGAGAGGAAGGAAACTGCTCAGGGATTTCACCATGAGGCCAATGGTGACTTTAAAACAGTTACAGAGTTTAATGACTGCGATAGGAGAAAACTGAGGATGGATCCAAAACATTGTAGTTACTCCACAATACTAACCTAATTGGCAGAGTGAAAAGAAAGGAAGTCTCTACAGAATAAAAGTATTCGAAAACATGCATCCTGTTTGCAACAAGGCACTTAAGTAATACACTGTAATCCCAAACAGTTGTACTAGCTCATAAGTAATAAGGTCATAACAGTCAAATGTCGTTATGCAGTTGACCAAACTATAAAGTGTTGAGCTCTGTTGAGATTTATGCCACTTTAATTGAAGAGGGCTCAATATTTTATAGGTAATTTGTGTGGAACGCTCAAAAAAGTTTAGGTAGTGTCATGACGTTATCGACGTCATGACGTTCTGGTGGGTGGGTCATCTCTCCCTCAGGAAAGCTGAGTCAGCCATCTTGAATTTGCCTTGATGCGGTGATGTTTGGCCGTCCGTGTGGATGTGGAACACAGTTTAATTTGTTTTAATTTGTTTGCAATGCGCACTTTTATGCTGCCCGCTTGAAACCACCACCACCTCCGTTTTTATCATTAGTCTTATTGCCTTCGTTTTCTTAAGCGCCATCTTATCATCACCTCTGATTTGGTAAGTAACTCTAATGTTGTTGTTTTTTTAATTGAATTTCGATAGTCTTAAATGTGGAACTGGGAATACATTTGTACAATGTGCACAGTGAATATTTGTTGTAAATAGTTTAAAAATCCAAGTAATTGTAACTTTAGAAGTTGTTAAATATGTGACAAATACGTTACGTTACTTCAGCTTACAACGGTGTAACGTTATCAGCAGGTTTCCTGGATGAACTACATTTCCCATAATGCATGTTTGCCCGGGACATTGACGGTGGAGGAAGGTCCATGAGTTTTCGCTGTTCGCCGGTAATGCAAGTGCGTACTGTGAGTATACTTATTTCAATAAGTGTCTGCCTTACACAGTAAATATTTTACGTTATCGAGCTGTGTGTACGCGTGTGCTAGCGTGAAAACGAACAATGCTAAACAACATAATGTGAGTGTGTTATCATGATGCTAACCAGGCCTGTGTTTGTATTTCTTCCTAGGCTCAAGTGTGTGGTTGTGAGATCATCTCGAAATCCTTTTAACAGTTCAGGTAGGATGTATTATGAAATAGTGTTACTAATGTAATACATTGCTAAAACCAAGTATAGAGTGTATTTGTTATAATTCATTGGTATTAGATTTAAAAGGTGATCGAATAGCTCCTGATTTGTAATGTCATTAATGCATTTCTTTTGAAGCAATGTTTAAAAAAAAATTACAAGTGAATAGGTTGGTTTACTTTTAAGTTTAAATTTCCCACGTATCTCGTTAAAGTTTTGACCAATGAGCTAACTTAAGTTAAGTTAAGTTGTGGCCAATGGGAGAGTGGACTGGTTGCCGGGAAAGAAAAGGGAGGGAAAAGTTGAAAGAAGGGAGAGGAGAGATGTTAGTGGTGTTGGTGAAGGAAAAACGACCAAAGGAAACGATAAAGAGAGAACAAAACCATACCTACAGAGTTTTTTTTTAAGGGAAATCCTGATTTTATTTTTATAAGAGAGTGTTTATTATTTAGTTAAGAAAGACCAAGTGGAGACTGAAGCTGCCGTCGCATTGTGGAGACATTCGACATCCTAGAGGTTAGCCTAGCATCGTGCAAGACTTGGAGAGAATTGCTTGTGACGATCAGTTCGGGTTTCCAACGGATGTCTGTTGCTGCTACCGAGTACTGGCTGCATTGATAGCTGTGTTCGCTGTGGATCTTGTGAGGACACCTGCACGGAACTACTATATTTTGCTGAGGCATTATCTACAAGTAGTGAGTAACTACAAATGTGGGGTGGACTTCGGGACTTTATGTATGTCGTCATTTTTTTTTTGAGCTCCAACGCGCGCCCAGGGTTTAAGCAAGCTTGCAAATAATTTGGACATGGGGTTGTGGAAAAATCATTGGGGTTTATAATTTGTATTTCTTTTGATGTGATACATTGAACATTTGATTAATATAGATCTTGAACCTTATGTCTGTTGGATTGGTGGAGTCATTTACTGTTTCAGTTTCATTTAATGCATGGGAAAGCATATCCTTATAACAATAACCAAGTCTATAATAATTCTATCTGAAGTTAATACCCTATTTGTCATTCACCCTAGCAAGTTTACAATAGGGATTCTTATTGGAGATGTCCTTCTCACCTAATATCCCATGCTGTTCAGATATTCTAAATAAGGTAATATCGTGAGAGTCAAATTCGAGCCTGGTGAGAGGGTTACACTAATAATTGGTTTTATTTTATGTGTTTCCACAGTCATTCTTTTGCTATTTCTCCTAAATGTTTTTATCTCAACTGTGGGGTCAACAGTTGATCACTTGAACCCTTTATTAATACTTTGTTAAATACAAAGAACAACAACAGAAATAGCAGATCTATAAGCACACAACTTTGATGCTTTGCTTGTTAATAACTAACTTGCTTATCCTTTAACATTTTCATTTTTTACTATAATTAGTGTACAATGAATGTTTTTGATATTTGTGTAATTATTATTGTAATGGATATTTTTGGTCCATGTAGGAACAACGTGATGTAAATATGAGACGGGCCCTCGTCCTTCGTGCACTTCCTGTGTACCTGCGTGAAGATGCCTCCAAGTTTTTCAGGACCTGTAATGTAAGTGTACTGGCCTCACTATCAATCCCTTTGCTTAGCTATTCATTCAGCTTAAACATGACATCACTCAAAGAACTCTAGGAGAACCAGAGGGGCATTCCAGAAAGCAGGTTATGTGAAAACCATCAGTATAGCCAATTGTATTTTTTCCAACAACGTAATTTCAAAGTCCGTGTTTCTAGTTTGTCGCCGCATTGAGTATGAGATAAAATGTTTTTATATTTAATTTTCAGCCGATTTTAAATAAAACAAAATATCCTAAAATAAAACATTGAACAACATTCAACCACTTCCTTAAAGGCTAATATAAAATAAAGTGATGTTAAATTCAAAATGAAAAGACGACTGCATCTGAAACTCTGCCAGTGATTTATATAACAGCCGCAGCCAGAAAATGTCTGCTTCCTGTTTTCTCCCGTTGCCATGGTGAATAACGTATCGGAGCTCCATTGATGATGGCTTTTTACTAGTCGTCAGGGCACAAGCTCAACTCCGAGTTAACGTACTCTGAGTCAACTTACCTAACTCAGATCAGCTGTTCTGTAACTGAAAACTCAGTTTCACTTCACAGGGTAAGTCAACTCTGAGTTCAGGTTAGGCTCAGTTTGTTGAACCTCCTTTCTGGAATAGCCCCCAGGACCTGTTTATGAAGTTACCTTGAGTTGTTATTCTGCAAACTGACATGTAGAAATTACATAAATGAAAAGGTAAGTATAAAGAATTCCACTAAACAAAAAGTATGCTTACAGGTAGGTGTGAAACTGTCACGGTTCAGACAGACGACAAGAGGACCACAATTGCGTCACACCAGAAAGTTTATTTAAACTTAAGGGAAAGGGATGTAGGGAGTGAGTGAAGGCTCCAGGGGTTATCCCGGTCCGATGTGCTGGGTCTGTGCCTCCCCCAGTGGCAGCGATGCGTCCGATGACGCCGGTGGTTGGTGGTCCAGAAGTCCTGGGGGAGGAAACACAGACACAACGGGGCGGATGAAAACAGGCAGAAGTACAGTTCAAGGGAAATCCAAATACGTTGTAGCAAGGCAGAAGGCTGGTCAGAGTTACCGGGGTCGAAGAGTAGTCAGGAGTCGTAATGGCAGGAAGCAGGTCTGGTTCTCCTGGGGCAGAAGAGTATCCAGGAATCAGGCAGGTCCGGGGTCACAAAACAAGGGTGAGCCAGAAGCGCGAGCACACAGGTTCCGGGTGTGAGCTTTGCAGACGATCTGACAAAGGAGAGCTGAAAGACAGGGCTATAAATACTGGGAGAGGTTAGTGGGTAATGCAGGCGCAGCTGGCAGAGTAATTAGAGCCGAGCAGAGCAGGGACAGGTGGAGCTAGTTAGGCTGAGTAGAGAGAGAGTGGTGAGCAGAGTGGAAACAACTTAAGGTGGTAACCCAGTGGAGTGAGAGGGCTCATGACAGAACCCCCAAGGGACGGCCCCAGAAGTCCCAAGAGCAACACCACGCCGGGCGGGAGGAGGGGAGCCGGAGGAGGGCTAGAACTCCTCCCGAACGGTCCGAGTGAACGTCCTCATCCTCGGAGGAAGCCGGAGGGCCGTGGTCGGGAGATGGGACAGGTCCCGAGACAGGATCAGGCACAGGACAGGAAGCCGAGCGGGCAGGACGGTTAGGGATCCCTCTGGGCGGCCCCTACGGATTGCAGGTTGATCAGGATGCCGTTGGTGGAAAGCGGTGATGAGAGTCCTATCCACAATCCGACTAGCTGGCACCCAGGTCCTTTCCTCAGGTCCATAGCCCTCCCAGTCAATGAGGTACTGGAGACCCCTACCCTTCCGTCTGGACCGAAGCAGGCGCGGACGGTGTAAACCAGACCACCATCGACGAGCCGTGGAGGAGGAGGACAAGGCGCAGCAGGGACCAGCGGACTCTCATGGACGGGCTTAATCTTAGACACATGGAAAGTGGGGTGCACCCTCAGGGAATTAGGCAGTTGGAGCCGGACAGCAGTTGGGCTAATCACTCTTATGATAGGGAATGGGCCAATGAACCGAGGTGCCAGCTTCTGCGACTCCACCCTGAGTGGCAGGTTCTTCGATGACAACCACACCCTTTGACCAACATGGTAGGTGGGAGCAGGAATTCTCCGACGGTTGGCCCCGGTAGTGTAGCTGGCAACGGATCTGAGGAGTGTGGCTCTAGCTTTGTTAAACACCTCTGAGACCATGGTAGCATTCTGGGACATTGGAGAGGTCAGGAGCGGAGTTAGTAGGTACTGGCCGAGGGGGTAGTGCGGCAGCAAGCAGGCAGGTTCGGGTGGCAGTCCTCTCCCCACTCCCTGATCACCCCGGTCACCCAGTCGAGCTGAGGGTTGTGCCGGGCGGAGCCATGGGTAACCCAGGATGAGGGGTTGGCCTGGAGAGGGGAGCAGGTGAAACTGGATAGTTTCTTGATGGTTTCCGGACAGACCCATCGAGACCGGGGCCGTGACATGAGTGACCGATCCGAGTAAGTGTCCGTCCAGTGCCCGGGCAGGAATAGGAGGTGTCAAACGGAGGTTCTCCAGTCCCAGTTGGCGTGCCAGCTTGATGTCCATTATGTTGGCTTCGGCGCCAGAATCCACCAGAGCAGCCAGGGTGTGAGTTGAGTCAGAGAGGCGGAGGTGAACTTGCAGCAGGGGTTTGCGGTCGGAGGACTGGATGGTCATTGAACTCAACCGGACTCCCCCTATGCCCGGTGAGCTTCGCCCTTTAAAGGGCAGGTTACCACACGATGTCCGTCACCTCCACAATAGAGGCAGAGGTTTGAGGTGAAGCTGCCGCTGGCGCTCTGCAGGAGTGAGAGAGGCTCGCCCAATCTCCATAGGCTCAGACTGATCAAGCTGACCTGGGTGAGTGGCAGTAGATGACAGGAACCCAGTCGGATCTCTCCGAATGCCGGTAGTAGGTGGACCTTGGCGCCCCTCTCACGGCGACGGGTCTGTATCCCTTCTGTCGATCCTGACAGTCAGTGCGATGGCTTCGTCAAGAGTGGAAGGCAGTTCCTGGGAGACCAACTCGTCCTGATATAGTCAGCCAAACTATGGAAGAACGCGTCCACCAACGATGGTGTGTTCCAAGAACTTCGTCTAGCCAGGGTTCGGAAGTCGATGGAATGGTCTGCGACTGTACGTCTGCCTTGTCGAATACTGAACAGTTCACGAGACGCCTCTGCGGTTGGTGAATCCAGGTCAAACACCTTCAGCATCTCCTCAGCAAACAGGTCGAAGGTTGCACATGCGGGGGTTTGACGTTCGAACCTCTGCTGTTCCCCAGAGTCGAGCTCGGCCCGTCAGGTGAGTGATGGCATACCCAACCTTAGCCCCTCCGTGGCGAAGGTCCTTGGCTGCAAGGAGAACTGAAGTCGGCAGCTAGTCAGGAATGGCCGGACCTGGGTAGAATCGCCGTTGAACCGCTCGGGGTTTCCAATCTTGGGTTCCGGAGCAGCGGCTGCAATGACCGGGGCAGGTAACTCGGGGGCAGGGCTGGTGGGCAGACTGGCTGGGGGTCAGGTTGGTGAGGAGTTGAATGATCATGGCGAGTTGTTGTTGCTGCTGCTGGGACTGCTGCTGGTGCTGCTGGAACTGCTGATGCTGTTGGTAGCCGGCCTGAAGCAGAGAGGTGATGTCGCCGCTCATGCGGCCTAGCTCTCTCTCAGTGTGTTCCAGGCGTAGCATGGCGGTGGGTTGCTCAGGTTCTTCGGTTTCCATGTCGGGGGAAGTGTGCGCTGAGTCCATAATGGTCAGATCGTACTGTCACGGTTCAGACAGACGACAAGAGGACCACAATTGCGTCACACCAGAAAGTTTATTTAAACTTAAGGGGAAAGGGATGTAGGGAGTGAGTGAAGGCTCCAGGGGTTATCCCGTCCGATGTGCTGGGTCTGTGCCTCCCCCAGTGGCAGCGATGCGTCCGATGACGCCGGTGGTTGGTGGTCCAGAAGTCCTGGGGGAGGAAACACAGACACAACGGGGCGGATGAAAACAGGCAGAAGTACAGTTCAAGGGAAATCCAAATACGTTGTAGCAAGGCAGAAGGCTGGTCAGAGTTACCGGGGGTCGAAGAGTAGTCAGGAGTCGAATGGCAGGAAGCAGGTCTGGTTCTCCTGGGGCAGAAGAGTATCCAGAATCAGGCAGGTCCGGGGTCACAAAACAAGGGTGAGCCAGAAGCGCGAGCACACAGGTTCCGGGTGTGAGCTTTGCAGACGATCTGACAAAGGAGAGCTGAAAGACAGGGCTATAAATACTGGGAGAGGTTAGTGGGTAATGCAGCGCAGCTGGCAGAGTAATTAGAGCCGAGCAGAGCAGGGACAGGTGGAGCTAGTTAGGCTGAGTAGAGAGAGAGTGGTGAGCAGAGTGGAAACAACTTAAGGTGGTAACCCAGTGGAGTGAGAGGGCTCATGACAGAAACTAACATAAAATAATAAGC